>NC_135820.1:8260987-8361100 GCF_964213995.1 Mustelus asterias | reverse complement strand
GGACAGGGTCAGAGTTGTAGCTGTTTCTGTGAAGTCTTAGCGTGGTTCTTGATTATAGAATTGATCGTTGGCAAGTTCGCATTAAGAATACTGCTGGTGTTATACACTAGCACCTGGGGTACACAAAACCCCAGAAGGAAAACCTGAAACAAAGAATAGTACACCACAAGAACAGGCCCTTTGGCCTACCAACTCTGCACCGATCGCGTTGTATCCCTCTATAACCAGGGAAACACCTGCTCTTAACTGTACTCTACCATTTGGAGAGGAAAGACAGGAAGACCAGTGAAGGATGTCCCAGATTCTTTGAGATGCTTTTAAACAAAATAAATGTTCATGAAAACAGTAAAACACAGAAGAAGGTCAATTCACAATACATTCAACTATTTTAAGCGCTAACCACTGTATGTTAAAATTTACCCAGTTCCAAATCCTCCGGTTATCCTAACTTCAGAGCTAAACATCCCATAGGTTCTAAAACGACGGGCAAAATCTAGCAATTGTTACCACACCAGGCATTTGTATCTTTCTGCCCAACGTGTAGGGTAAATCAACTGGTTTCTCAAACAGGCTTTTCTCCAAGACCAAATGTTGGGAATGGACAAAACTTTGGGCTGAGGTCTCAAATTGCTAACTTGAAGAGGGTGAACTCGCTACTGATGTACTTGTCTTTCCTTTTAACCTTGCCTCATCTGAATTAACCTTCTCAGAACTCATTATTAATTACTTGCATTTCGTGAGTTCGCCTTTCAGAATATAATTGTAAAATTCACATCTCATCACTTCCTTTGAACTTCTAACATCTTTACTTACACCCCTGACACTCCAGCATCCGCTGTTATCAACTTGCCCGAGGTGAACATCTGTTTACAATGTTGCTAAGCTTATCAACATATCAGAACACGAGTTCCACCAACCCAGCCAAACTCTCCCTGCTACACTCTCCATTTTAAATTATTTTAAAAACATATAACCAGAAAAACATGCCACCAATCACTGCATTTCCTCGCTTCCCATTTTCTCACAATTTCCGAATACATGTTGCTTTCTGAGCGTGGTGTTTCAACCTCCCCTCCCCGCCCCCCCCCCCAAACAATCCCCCCTCCATCCTCCCCCCTCCCTCTCCTCCCCTCTCCCTTCCCCAATTCCGACCTCCCCCTCTGCCCCACCCCCCTCCTCCCCAACCCCTCCCTACTCCCCCCACCTCCCCCTACTCCCCCACTCCCCACCCCCCCACTCCCCACCCCCCCACTCCCCACCCCCCCCCACTCCCCACCCCCCCCACTCCCCACCCCCCCACTCCCCACCCCCCCCCACTCCCCACCCCCCCCACTCCCCCACCATCCCTCCTCCCCAACCCCTCCCTCCTCCCCAACCCCTCCCTCCTCCCCAACCCCTCCCTCCTCCCCAACCCCTCCCTCCTCCCCAACCCCTCCCTACTCCCCAACCCCTCCCTACTCCCCCACCCCCCAACTCCCCACCCCCCCACCTCCCCAACTCCCCCACCCCCCCCAACTCCCCCACCCCCCCTCCACGCCCCTCCTCCTTCCCGCTCCCCCTCTTCCCCGCCCCCCCCTCCTCCCCCCCTCCTCCCTGCACCCCCCCTCACCGACCCCCCCTCCCGCCCCCCCCCCCTCGCCGCCCCCCCCTCCCCGCCCCCCTCACCGCCCCGCACCCCTCCCTACCTCCCCTCCCCACCCCTCCCCACCTCTCCCCCCTTCTCCCCGCCCCATTCTCCCCCCTCTTCCCCGTCCCCCTCTTCCCCGCCCCCCCTTCCCCACCCCCCTCTTCCCTGCCCCCCCTTCCCCGCCCCCCCTTCCCCGCCCCCCCTTCCCCGCCCCCCCTTCCCCGCCCCCCCTTCCCCGCCCCCCCTTCCCCGCCCCCCCTTCCCCGCCCCCCTACCCCCCGCCCCCCCTTATCCGCCCCCCCTTCCCCGCCCCCCTTCCCCGCCCCCCCTCCTCCCCGCCCCCCCTCCTCCCCGCCCCCTCCCTCCCTCCCTCCCTCCCTCCCTCCCTCCCTCCCCCTTCACCCTCCCCCTTCTCCCTCCCCTGCCCTCCCCCTCCTTCCCGCCCTCCCCCTCCTTCCCTCCCTCCTTCCCTCCCTCCTTCCCTCCCTCCCTCTCCCTCCCCCTTCTCCCTCCCCCGCCCTCCCCCTCCTTCCCGCCCTCCCCCTCCTTCCCGCCCTCCCCCTCCTTCCCGCCCTCCCCCTCCTTCCCGCCCTCCCCCTCCTTCCCGCCCTCCCCCTCCTTCCCGCCCTCCCCTCCTTCCCTCCCTCCCCTCCTTCCCTCCCTCCCCCTCCTTCCCTCCCTCCCCCTCACCCGTCCCCCCTCCCTCCCCCCTTCCTCACCCGTCCCCCCTCCCTCAACCCTCCCCCCTCCCTCCCATCTCCCTCCCCCCTCCCTCCCATCTCCCTCCCCCCTCCCTCCCATCTCCCTCCCATCTCCCCTCCCCCCTCCCTCCCATCTCCCTCCCCCCTCCCTCCCATCTCCCTCCCCCCTCCCTCCACTCCCTCCCCCCTCCCTCACTCCCCCTCCCCCCACTCCCTCCCTCTCCTCCTCCCTCACTCCGTCCCCCCTCCCTCACTCCGTCCCCCCTCCCTCACTCCGTCCCCCCTCCCTCACTCCGTTCCCCCTCCCTCACTCCCTCCCTCACTCCCTCAACTCTCCCTCACTCCCTCAACCCTGCCTCCCTCCCCCTCCCTCACCCCTCCCTTCCCCCCCTCCCTCCCCCGTCCCCCCTCCCTCCCCCGTCCCCCCTCCCTCCCCCGTCCCCCCTCCCTCCCCCATCCCCCTCCCCCCTCCCTCCCCGTCCCCTTCGCCCCTCCCTCCTTCTTCCCCCCTCCCTCCCCCTTCTCCCCCCTCCCTCCCCCTTCTTCCCCCTCCCCCTCTTTCCCCCTCCCCCTCTTTCCCTCCTCCCCCCTCTTTCCCCCCTCCCCCCTCCTTTTCCCCCTCCCCCCTCCTTTTCCCCCTCCCCCTCCTTTCCCCCTCCCCCCTCCTTTTCCCTCTCCCCCCTCCTTTCCCCCTCCCCCCTCCTTTTCCCTCTCCCCCCTCCTTTCCCTCTCCCCCCTCCTTTCCCTCTCCCCCCTCCTTCCCCCTCCCCCCTCCTTTTCCCTCTCCCCCCTCCTTTCCCTCTCCCCCCTCCTTTTCCCTCTCCCCCCTCCTTTTCCCTCTCCCCCCTCCTTTCCCTCTCCCCCCTCCCCCTCCTTCCCCCTCCCCCCTCCTTCCCCCTCCCCCCTCCTTCCCCCCCCCTCCCCCCTCCTTTCCCCCTCCCCCCTCCTTTCCCCCTCCCCCCTCCTTTCCCCCTCCCCCCCTCCTTCCCCCCCCTCCCCCCTCCCTCCCCCCTCCCTCCCCCCTCCCTCCCCCCCTCCTTTCCCCCTCCCCTTCCCCCCTCTGCCCTCCTTCACCCACCTTTCCCCCTCCTTCCCCCCTACCCCCTCCTTCCCCCCCTACCCCCTCCTTCCCCCCCTACCACCTCCTTCCCTCTCTCCCCTCCTTCCCCCTCTCCCCTCCTTCCCCCTCTCTCTCTCTCTGTCACTGCTCTCTGGCTCTGCTAAGCCCCCAGTTGGATTTTATTAGTGACGGTCTTTGATTGGTGGCTCCCACGGCAAGTCTCCCCTGTGAGGGGTCACTCCGCTAACCTCCACCCATTCCGCACACGTCCCGATCATCAAGACCTTTTATCGGGCTAATCTTCGCTCTTCTCCTTCCCTGGGAAAGGAGCCCCGGCCTCTCCAGTCTCTCCCGATGGATGTGTTTCTGTGTACAAAGGTTTTCAATGCAGCAAGGTTGCTCGGCTGCCCGCCAGCGCCTCCTATCTGGATTCCCCAGAGTTTCACTCTTGCTTCCTGATTTCTTTTGCAGGTGAGAGGTGGTGAAGAGGAGGTCGCGCTGACACATGGCCAAGCTGGCATCTTTCCACCACTTGATTTAAATTCCGCATCCGGGACCTTCCTCCCTGCGTCGATGGCGCGGGGAGACGGGATGGTGTTTGGGGAAAGTTTGGAGAGGGGTTTGGAGTGGGTGGGGTGGGGGGGGTGGGGGGGGGGGGGGGGGGGGGGGGGGGTTGTGTCTTCCGCTTATTTTGCCAATAGGTTTTCCCCAACTTCACCCCCCTCTCACCCCCACTCCCCTCCCCACCAAGCTTTGCCCACCACCATAGTAGAGCGTCACTCTCGGAAACCCTGCCAAGGGATTGCCAACCAGCCAAGTCTCCATATACAAAAGCGCTTAATTACTGGCTGCAGCCAGGGCTAGGATCAGAGGAACACGGGTCGGGGGGAGGGGGCACAGATTCTTAAAGCAATTCCGAGTCCACTTGGGCCTGGATTGTGGGGGGAGGGCAGGGTCGCAGGTTTCTCAGATGTCACATCCACCCATCCCCTGCCATCATCCCTTTCCGAGTAAGTCTTCTCAAACCCCTTCACCACCCCCCTCCCGCCCGCCCACGTGTCCTAAAGTACACAGTTTCAAAAGCCACCTCCTTTTCAAAAGAGTGATGCACTCCATAATATTCTCTCCGTGCACCCACCCCCCCTTTAAATCAGAAGATTGCAGATTCTAGTCCCATTCCAGCCACATGAACGCTTCTAATCCCCTCACACAGCCAGTAGTGAGGGGGCATGGCACCCTCCGAGATGCCAACCTGAGGACCCCAATAGTGAGGGAGCGTGGCACCCTCGGAGAAACGTCAGACCAAGCCCTCCCCCAGAACGCCCACACATTTTCTCAGCTATACGTGAAAGATTCCTCACTGACTCTTCCCCCTCACCCCGGGACCAATATTTATCCAGCACCCAATGTGCCCAGCCTGTGCCAGGTGGCTCAGTGTCTCCTGCCTGGTTGTGGGAGGGCGCAACATGCAAAACTGCCCTGCGGCGCTTCCTCACATAACGGTGAAAGGTGCTTGGAGAGGAACGGGGGGGGAGAGACAAAGCAAGTGTCCCATTGGCTGCCAGGTGCTTTGGGAGCCCTCCGCGCGGTTGCGGAAAGGTTCGCTTGAATGCGAATTCTTGCAAACTACTGCTGTGGAAGTACAGACTCGGAGGATGGTGACAGGAGAGGGAGCAGGACTCTGGATCAAGAGGAGTTGTGGGGAGGGGAAGGGGAAGGCAGTGGGGGGGACAGGGAGGAAGAATCTTGACTACTAAAAATCATGGGAACCACCAGCTTAAGGGAACAAACGCCCACCTTGCCAAAGGGAATTAGAGAGTCACGGGGGTGCGTGGGGAAGGTTCCACTAAGTTAATTTTGACTGTGTTCCTCTAATCTTCACTTTGTATTTTTCTCGTGTCTTTCCATGTATATCCAGTGCCTTCACTGCACCTGAGTTTTGTATTGGGGTATTATTTTTATTATTATTGAATATTATTATGTCGAGATGTGGATAAGAGGAAAGCTCATGCCTTGATCTTCTGAGATTGTATTTAAATTTTGCTGTTTTACCTAGAGTTGTGTATTTAGTTCTTCAACTGCTTAGTTGGCTGGCTTGCTTGCCGGGCAAGTCAGCGCGGGGGTGGGATTTATTTACTGTAAACTGCTCGTGGTGGGAAGTGATGGGACTGGCATTGGCGACTGGAGGGGGGGTGGGGCGGTTGGTGTGACTGGCCTTGTAGACTGGGTAGTGGAATTGGGAGAAGGCTGGTTGCCAGGCGCTCCGGATCGGTGGGAGGGAGAATGGTCAGAAGCTGGTCCGAGGGACCCTTCCTCCCTGTGTGTGTGACTGCTTGTCTTTGTCTCTCACCTTCTCTCCCTCCCTCCCTCCCTCCCTCCCCCCTCCTTCCTGCTCTCTCCCCCTCCTTCCCTCTCTCTCCCCCTTCTTCCCCCTCTCTCCCCCCTCCTTCCCTCTCTCTCCCCCTCCTTCCTCCTCTCTCCCCCTCCTTCCTCCTCTCTCCCCCCTCCTTCCCCCTCTCTCCCCCTCCTCCCCTCCCCCCTTCCCTCTCTCTACCCCTCCTTCCCTCTCTCTCCCCCTCCTTCCCTCTCTCTCCCCCTCCTTCCCTCTCTCCCCCCTTCCCTCTCTCTCCCCCTCCTTCCCTCTCTCTCCCCCCTCCTTCCCTCTCTCTCCCCCCTCCTTCCCTCTCTCTCCCCCCTCCTTCCCTCTCTCTACCCCTCCTTCCCTCTCTCTCCCCCTCCTTCCCTCTCTCCCCCCCTCCTTCCCTCTCTCTCCCCCTCCTTCCCTCTCTCTCCCCCTCCTTCCCTCTCTCTCCCCCTCCTTCCCTCTCTCCCCCCCTCCTTCCCTCTCTCTCCCCCTCCTTCCCTCTCTCTCCCCCTCCTTCCCTCTCTCTCCCCCTCCTTCCCTCTCTCTCCCCTTCCTTCCCTCTCTCTCCCCCTCCTTCCCTCCCCCTCCCCCTCCTTCCCTCCCCCTCCCCCTCCTTCCCTCCCCCTCCTCTCTCCCTCTCTCAGTCCTGTATGCTGCATTTTGATGTATTTTCTCCCTCTCCCGCTGCCTCTTTCCTGGGCTGTACAGGGGACTCAGCCTGTGTGACCCTGTTCCACTTCCCTCGCCTTTTCCAAGTTGCCCGTATCAGTGTCCCCATGTTGGTGGGAGTGAGGGGAGTGGCTCTGTTAGTGACACACTGTCCCACTCATTTAACGTGTAAATCACAGTTTTCACATTGACTGGGCCCAACCAGCCCTCACTCCCCCACTGCCCTCCGATTAGAAATGAATATCCTCACAAAACACTTTGAGCGGTGAGGGGGGGGTGATGGGGTTTTGGGGGGGTGCAGTGAAGGTGGGGGGGCGGTGGGCGCAGTGAAGAGTGATCCCTTAGCTGCAAATGGAGCAAAGTTTTTATCCATGGTGCTTCTGTGTGTTTAGCCCTGCTGGTGTCCCTGTCCCACTTTGTGCATGGTTAGGAGGCTCTCGCAGGTTCAGTGCTACCCCCACCGGGTCACTCTGCATCACTCTAGATTGGGTAGAGATATTCTCAGCCTTGGACTCAATCCCTTAACTGACAGTTGTTCGCATTCCCCAGTCTCGCTTCACCTGGCTGTCTGACCATACGTCTGCGACCCCCCACCCCCACCAGCGATCTCTGTTGTTTTGTCCAGCCCCTCCTGCCTCACGGAAATGGAGAGTCTCTCTCTCTCTCTCTCTCACTCTCTCTCTCTCTCTCTCCCCGAACTCTCTTCTGTGTGGAGTGTGTGTTTTTGTCCCTCTCATTTATGTCTATGTCTGTCAGTTCATTCCTCATAACTGGGCTCTCTTCTGTGTGTGTGTGTGTGTCTGTTTGTACATGTCTGGGTGTCTGTGTGTGTCTGTTTGTACATGTCTGGGTGTGTGTGTGTGTGTGTGTCTGTTTGCACATGTCCAGCTGTGTATGTGTGTGTATGCATGTGTATCTGTCTGTCTGTCTCTGTGTTGGTGTCTGTCTGCATGTCGGTGTCTGTCTGCGTGTCTGTGTCTGTCTGTCTGCGTGTCTGTGTCTGTCTGTCTGCGTGTCTCTGTGTGTCTGCGTGTGTGTGTCTGCCTGCGTGTCGGTGTGTGTCTGCCTGCGTGCCGGTGTGTGTGTCTGCCTGCGTGTCGGTGTGTGTGTCTGCCTGCGTGTCGGTGTGGGTCTGTCTGCGTGTCGGTGTGTGTGTCTGTCTGCGTGTCGGGTGTGGGTCTGTCTGCGTGTCGGTGTGTGTGTCTGTCTGCGTGTCGGGAGTGGGTCTGTCTGCGTGTCGGTGTCTGTTCATCTGTGCCTGCCTCTCACTCTGCCCTTTTTCCAGTGTATGTTTGTGTCTGTCCGTTCACCCGGCCCCTCTCTTGTGTGTTTGTTTGTCTCTTATAAACTATCATTTCTACTCTGTTGTGTGTGTGTCTGTCTCACTCTGCAGCTGCTCTCTAGTGTGTGTAGCTCTCACTTCCTCGCTCGTCTCTCTGTTGTGTGTCTTTCACTCTCTCGCTGCCCCTCTGTGTCTGCCCTCCCTCGTGTGTGTGTGTGTGTGTGTGTGTGTGCCTCTCTGTCTCACTTTATGCTACGGTTGTCTCTTTCTTTGCTGTGGGAGAAGTGTATGAGAGACTCACCCGCCAATCGTTTGCCAACCCATCACTTTGCACCACGTGCTGAGCACCTGGTTTATATATATATATAATATATATATATTTTCAGGAAAATACTGTTTGATTTTTTGATTTTGCTTTGTCTGCCAATGTTAGCACATACACAATACGGGTGGGATATTAGGAATGTTCTGCAGGTCTCTCTCTCGCTCTCTGTTACACACACACAGGCCAAAGTCGATCTGCAGTCACCAAGTGTATTCATGCCAAGAGTGAAAGAAAACTTTGGGATGTTGTGAGGTGATTCGTAGGAAATCTCCACACAATCATGTACATCGCACAATGTGCCAAGTCAATCTTTAAATTGCCTGGGATTGGGAACAAGTGATGTTGCTATATTTTATATCTCTTCAATCCGTCGCTGGAATTGGAGAAAAAAGGCTTTTTAATATAAACAATAAACTTCAAAAGTTTTATTAAAATAAATTCGTCAATGTATTTTTTTGTCGCACTGACTCTCACTGGGGTACGGGTTCCACACACACACTGACTCCCACTGGGATACGGGTTCCACACACACACTGACTCTCACTGGGGTACCGGTTCCACACACACTGACTCTCACTGGGGTACGGGTTCCACACACACACTGACTCTCACTGGGATATGGGTTCCACACACACTGACTCTCACTGGGATATGGGTTTCACACACTGAATCTCACTGGGGTACAGATTCCCCACACACTGACTCTCACTGGGATATGGGTTCCACACACACTGACTCTCACTGGGATATGGGTTTCACACACACTGACTCTCACTGGGGTACGGGTTCCACACACACACTGACTCTCACTGAGATATGGGTTTCACACACTGAATCTCACTGGGGTACAGGTTCCACACACACTCTCCCCCACTGGGGTATGGGTTGCACACACATTGACTCTCACTGGGGTACAGGTTGTGCACACACTGACTCTCACTGGGGTACAGGTTCCACACACACTGACTCTCACTGGGGTACAGGTTCCACACACACTGACTCTCACTGGGATACGGGTTCCACGCACACTGACTTTCACTGGGATATGGGTTCCACACACACTGACTCTCACTGGGGTACGGGTTCCGCGCACACTGACTCTCACTGGGGTACAGGTTCCACACACTGACTCTCACTGGGGTACAGGTTCCACACACACTGACTCTCACTGGGGTACAGGTTCCACACACACTGACTCTCACTGGGGTACGGGTTCCACACACTGACTCTCACTGGGGTACAGGTTCCACACACACTGACTCTCACTGGGGTACTGGTTCCGCACACACTGACTCTCACTGGGGTACGGGTTCCGCACACACTGACTCTCACCGGGGTACAGGTTCCACACACTGACTCTCACTGGGGTACGGGTTCCGCACACACTGACTCTCACTGGGGTACGGGTTCCACACACACTGACTGTCACTGGGGTACGGGTTCCGCACACACTGACTCTCACTGGGGTACGGGTTCCACACACACTGACTCTCACTGGGGTACAGGTTCCACACACACTGAATCTCACTGGGGTACAGGTTCCACACACACTGACTCTCACTGGGGTACAGGTTCCACACACACTGGCTGTCACTGGGGTACGGGTTCCGCACACACTGACTCTCACTGGGGTACGGGTTCCGCACACACTGACTCTCACTGGGGTACGGGTTCTGCACACACTGACTCTCACTGGGGTACGGGTTCGACACACACTGACTCTCACTGGGGTACGGGTTCCACACACACTGACTCTCACTGGGGTACGGGTTCCACACACACTGACTCTCACTGGGGTACGGGTTCCGCACACACTGACTCTCACTGGGGTACCTGTTCCACACAGACTGACTCTCACTGGGGTACAGGTCCCACACACACTGACACTCACTGGGGTACGGGTTCCACACACACTGACTCTCACTGGGGTACAGGTTCCACACACAATGACATGGGGGGCCTAGTTCCTCTGTTGTACCTGTTAATTCTCAGATACATTCGACCAGTTTGCTTGCTCCAAGGTTTTACCTCGGTGCCCTTATTTGCAAGATGGGCAAAGAACAAACGCAAGTGAAGGTTCAATAAGTTTATTAATAATAACACTATTAATAGGGTGGATAGTGAGAGCCTTTTTCCTCGGATGGTGTTGGCTAGCACGAGGGGACATAGCTTTAAATTGAGGGGTGAGAGTTATAGGACAGATGTTAGAGGTAGGTTCTTTACTCAGAGAGTAGTAAGGGCGTGGAATGCCCTGCCTGCAGCAGTGGGTGGACTCGTCAACGTTGAGAGCGTTCAAGTGGTTATTGGATAAACATATGGATGACATTGGAATAGTGTAGACTAGAAGGGCTTCAGATTGGTACCACTGGTCGGCGCAACATCGAGGGCCGAAGGGCCTGTACTGCGCTGTAATGTTCTATGTAACCCATAAATTACCCACATAAAACAAGAGGATACCCCAGATTCAAGTATACTACCCGCAAAGATGGTTTGGTTAAACTGCAGGCTCGATTCTCTGAGTCCCTCTGGTCCGTCGTCAAGAAGGTGAGTCTTGATGGCAGCTTCCTCTTCCTTCTCCAAGTCTTCCGAATGGTCAAGGTCACCTCCCTCGTCGAGTCTTCGCCGCTGGTGTGTCTAAAATGTGTCCCTTTATCCCCCTGCCTGCTTGCCTTTCCAGAAACTTCTCTGGTTTCCGACCAATGAGGCTCCGGGGGGGGGGGGGGGCGGGTTCCAATACCCAGTGGGTTTCTTGATGTCTGCTTGACAGGACACCAGGGTCCACCCCCAGGTGTCTATCTCCATGCTGTTACTTACATGTAACCTGTTGCCAGATAAGGTAACTGCAGGAACTCTCGGTGACAGAAAGTCTGGCCCGATCTGGGCTTCTAACAATAGGCCGGTGCATTTCAATGGGGTGCGATGATCTCCTGCTAAGTATCAGTAGAGTGCAACAACCTTTGATGGGTCAGGCCCAGACATGCTTGTATATTTGTACAATAGGCCTGCCCGAGGTTTGACTGTGTTTGATTTTAATATGCCCAATTCTTTAATTTAGAATATCCAATTTAATCAGCCTTAAAACTAGGCTCTGATTATATTACCACATTCCCTCCTCTTGATCCAGTGAGCATCAGCGAACCGGATCTCACAATTCTTACCAAACCATGTCAACAAGCAAGTACCCCGAATCTTGGGTTGATAGCATCATCCCTAACCCACAATAGTACCAACAAATTTAAATGAAGTAAAATAATTTTTAAAAACAATAAGAAATCAATCGGGTATATACAAAACAAAGCAATAAACAGTACAAAATGACAAGTGACTATACATATTAAATATAGATGGGAGCGTATCAAGGTTCTTGATAAGCCTTTCCCGATGTCGGATGGCCCTTGCCGAGTCCAAGTTTTGCAGAAATTCCTTCTTCCATCGGGTGAATTTAAATGTGAGGATGGTTAGGTACACTGCCGTCAGTAGGATTCCTATTATGGCCAGGTGTGACAGAATGTGGACCCATGGGTGGATTTGAACATTTGAACCCCAACCCTAGAGGTCCTCCCACCTTGTAGTGACTCTAATTTCACTGATGTTCTTTTCTATTTCCCGTTTGTTGCACCACTTTGACAAAGTGTTTGACCATCCATTGCCCATAGATGCTACATAGAGTTCGGTTCTGTTGCCTGGCATCATCTTCCACCCTCTCTCAGGCGATCTGATTAATAGTTTGGGCATGTCCTTCTAGTACAGTAACCATAAGGCTACTGGCCCTGTTCTCAGCCAAATCTCCCTCGGCATCTTGCCGAGCATTTTCATTTAAGCTGTCCAAGGTCTGTTTAACTTGTCGGGTTAGGACTCTGAGTGTATTATCTAAATCAGCCAGATCCAGTGCATTAATGGTGGATACACCTGCTCCCTATGCAGTCGCCAGATCATTCAGGATTTCCCTCCTCTTGCGCCCCCGTTGACCTGGGCGTCTCTTCCCCCGCGTGTGTCCCAGTCTTTCGGCTTAGCAGCCTCTGGGTCAAGTGGAGGTACAATTTTCTAAGTGGGGAGGGACACCAGTCTGGTAATTGTGTTCCGGCTAAATCTACCGCTACTGGTACCAATTCGTAGTGTGTGTTGTTGAATAATATTTTCCCTGTATGTTTTAGTATCAACCCATTTTGGGGCCCTGGGGTGGTTTCGGGACAAGTGGGGATGGGTGTGCTAACAGTTGGTCTTAACCAAATTTCACAGTATATATACTCATTCTGAATAACCTTACCGGTTTCCTAATTCCGGCCCTTTTTCTGGACCATGGGCTAGACGGGCTCGCTCCATGCACCCATGGTTAGTGTACGCCCACCAATCACTAGTGAGGGTTGTCCTTAGGGAGCAGTAATCAGAGCTCCCATTATCTTTCCTGTACACCACTCTTTGGTTAATACACCATAGGTGATACTCTTTTTGGGGTGTACCCATAGGGTGCCATCCTCACATTTGCCAGGCTCTGGTGGGGTGAACCACATATATCCGGGATATCGTAGGCTGATCTTCTGGTCTTTGGTTGATGTGGTGTCTGTGGTTCGGTCTGAGACGAGGAGTCCCAGATAACAGAGAAGTATGTAGTTCATTCTGGGGGAGATCAAGGAGCACCTGTTAATTCTTATTAATACCTGATTCTCTTTTCCGTTTCTTTACAAGAATGTCGTATGACTCCCCTGTTTTTTTTAAAGAAAAAGAAATAAGTAAATGAATAATAAAGGCCCAATAGTGTCATACGAAGGGTTGGTCGGCAATCAATGTTTAATGGGGTTGAGTGGGGTAAGGAGTTTGCAGAGCGTGAAAATAAAATGTTGGGTATGTGGCATGTGTCCTTGTTGTTGGAGGACTATGGCACAGTATAACAATAGATTCTTCATCCCACAACCAAACTGTGGTCTGTCGGAAGATTATGGCGCAGTATAATGTGGTAAGAAGTCTCACAACACCAGGTTAAAGTCCAACAGGTTTATTTGGTAGCAAAAGCCACTAGCTTTCGGAGCACTGCCCCTTCGTCAGGTAAGCAGTATAATTTGGGCAGTTAAGAAGCCCTTTACTATTGGGTGATGCGTAGAGTGGACAGATAAAGCTATTTACAATTTGGACTGTGGTGTCCTGATTCTTCCTCAGTGGAGGGAACCTATATGGGTGGGCTTTGGCTGGCCGGTACCCACTGCATTACCACCTCCGGTAGTGAGCGCCGGGTCAAATGGTTCTGGGAGTCCCGGTATCGGGGCGCCATAGGGGGTAAGGTTTGCGGGTGCCCCATAGAACATAGAACAGTACAGCACAGTACAGGCCCTTTGCCCCTTGATGTCGTGCCGAGCTTTATCCGAAACCAAGATCAAGCTATCCCACTCCCTGTCATTCTGGTGTGCTCCATGTGCCTATCCAATAACCGCTTGAAAGTTCCTAAAGTATCCAACTCCACTATCACAGTAGGCAGTCCATTCCACACTCCAACCACTCTCTGAGTAAAGAACCTACCTCGGACATCCCTCCTATATCTCCCACCATGAACCTTATAGTTATGCCCCGCAGTAACAGTTACATCCACCTGAGGAAATAGTCTCTGAACGTCCACTCAATCTAACCCCTCATCATCTTATAAACCTCTATTAAGTCGCCTCTCATCCTCCGCTCTAAAGAGAAAATCCCTAGCTCCCTCAACCTTTCCTCATAAGACCTACCCTCCAAACCAGGCAGCATCCTGGTAAATCTCCTTTGCACTCTTTCCAATGCTTCCACGTCCTTCTTATCGTGAGGTGACCAGAACTGCACACAATATTCCAAATGTGGTCTCACCAAGGTCCTGTACAGTTGCAGCATAACCCCACAGCTCTTAAACTCAAACCCCCTGTTAATAAACGCTATCACACTATAGGCCTTCTTCACTTGAGTGGCAACCTTCTATCCACTTGAGTGGCAACCTTCAGAGATCTGTGGATATGAACCCCAAGATCTCTTTGTTCATCCACATTCCTCAGAACCCTGCCGTTGACCCTGTAATCCGCATTTAAATTTGTCCTCCCAAAATGAATCACCTCGCACTTATCAGGGTTAAACTCCATCTGCCATTTTTCGGCCCAACTCTGCATCCTATCAATGTCTCTTTGCAGCCTACAACAGCACTCCACGTCATCCACTACTCCACCAATCTTGGTGTCATCAGCAAATTTACTGACCCACCCTTCAGCCCCCTCCTCCAAGTCATTGATAAAAATCACAAATAACAGAGGACCCAGCACTGATCCCTGTGGTACACCGCTGGTAGTTGGTTTCCAGTCTGAAAATTTTCCATCCATCACCACCTTCTGTCTTCTATGAGATAGCCAGTTACTTATCCAATCGGCCAAATTTCCCTCTATCCCACATCTCCTTACTTTCTTCATGAGCCGACCATGGGGAACCTTATCAAACGCCTTACTAAAATCCATGTATACGACATCAGCTGCTCTACCTTCATCTACACACTTAGTTACCTCCTCAAAGAATTCAATCAAATTCGTGAGGCAAGACTTCCCCTTCACGAATCTGTGTTGACTATCCCGGATTAAGCTGCCTCTTTCCAAATGGTCATAAATACTATCCCTCAGACCTTATCCATTAACTTACCGACCACTGAAGTAAGAATAGCCAGCCTATAATTGCCAGGGTCATTCCTATTTCCTTTCTTGAACAGAGGAACATTCGACATTCTCCAGTCTTCTGGCACTATCCCCGTGGACAGTGAGGACCCAAAGATCAAAGCCAAAGGCTCTGCAATCTCATCCCTTGCCTCCCAAAGAATCCTAGGATATATCCCATCTGGCCCAGGGGACTTATCGGCCCTCAGGTTTTTCAAAATTGTCAGTACATCTTCCCTCAGAACATCTACCTCCTCCAGCCTATCAGCCTGTATCTCACACTCATCCTCAAAAACATGGCCCCTCTCCTTGGTGAACACTGAAGAAAAGTATTCATTCATTGCCTTTCCTATCTCTCCTGACTCCATGCTCAAGTTCCCACTACTGTCCTTGACTGGCCCTAACCTCACCCTGGTCATTCTTTTATTTCTCACATAAGAGTAAAAAGCCTTGGGGTTTTCCTTGATCCGACCCGCCAAGGACTTCTCATGCCCCCTCCTAGCTCTCCTCAGCCCTTTTTTTAGCTCATTCCTTGCTACCTTGTACCCCTCAAGCGACCCAACTGAACCTTGTTTTTTCATCCTTACAAATGCTTCCTTTTTCCCCTTGACAAAACATTCAAACTCTTTTGTGAACCATGGTTCCCTCACTCGACCATTTCCTCCCTGCCTGACAGGGACATATCTATCAAGGACACTCAGTATTTGTTCCTTGAACAAGCTCCACTTTTCATTTGTGCCTTTCCCTGACAGTTTCTGTTCCCATATTATGCTCCCTAATTCCTGCCTAATCGCGTCATAATTACCCCTCCCCCAATTATAAACCTTGCCCTGACGTACGGCCCTATCCCTCTCCATTGCAATAATGAAAGACATCGAATTGTGGTCACTATCTCCAAAGTGCTCTCCCACAATCAAATCTAACACTTGGCCCGGTTCATTACCCAGTACCAAGTCCAATATGGCCCCACCTCTTGTCGGCCTATCCACATATTGTGTTAGGAAACCCTCCTGCACACACTGCACAAAAACTGCCCCATCCGAACTATTCGACCTATAAAGGTTCCAATCAATATTTGGAAAGTTAAAGTCACGCACGACAACTACCCTGTGACCTCCACACATATCCATAATCTGCTTTGCAATTTCTTCCTCCACATCTCTATTACTATTTGGGGGCCTATAGAAAACTCCTAACAATGTGACCGCTCCTTTCCTATTTCTAACTTCAGCCCATATTACCTCAGTATGCAGATCCCCCTCAAAGTGCCTTTCCGCAGCCGTTAAACTATCCTTGATTAACAATGCTCCTCCTCCACCTCTTTTACCAGCTTCCCTACACTTACTGAAACATCTATACCCCGGAACTTCCAACAACCATTCCTGTCCCTGTTCTAACCTTGTCTCCGTAATGGCCACAACATCGTAGTCCCAAGTACCAATTCATGCTCCAAGTTCATCTACCTTGTTCCAGATGCTTCTTGCATTGAAGTAGACACACTTCAACCCACCTTCCTGTCTGCTGGTACACTCCTGCGACCTTGATACCCTCCTCAGTACCTCACTACACTCAACACTGGCTACTGGACTACAGCTCGTTTTCCTATCCTCCTGACAAATTAGTTTAAACCCCCCCCCCCCGAAGAGCCGTAGCAAATTTCCCTCCCAGGATATTGGTGCCCCTCTGGTTCAGGTGCAAACCATCCTGTTTGTACAGGTCCCACCTTCCCCAGAATGTGCTCCAATTATCCATGTAACTGAAACCCTCTCTCCTACACCATCCCTGCAGCCACATGTTTATCTGCACTCTGTCCCTGTTCCTCAACTCGCTATCACGTGGCACCGGCAACAAACCAGAGATGACAACATGGTTTGTCCTGGCTCTCAGCTTCCACCCTAGCTCCCTAAATTCCTGTTTAAAATCCCTGTCCCTTCTCTTACCTATGTCGTTGGTACCGATGTGTACCACGACTTGTGGACTGTTCCCCCTCCCCCTTAAGGATCCTGAAAACATGGTCCGAGACGTCACGGACCCTGGCACCCGGGAGGCAACATACCATCCGTGAGTCTCTTTCGCTGCCACAGAACCTCCTATCTGTCCCTCTAACTATCAAGTCCCCAATAACTATTGCTCTCCTGCTCTCCCCCCTTCCCTTCTGAGCCACAGGGACGGACTCAGTGCTGGAGATCCGGTCACCGCGGCTTACCACTGGTAGGTCGTCCCCCTCAACAGTATCCAAAGCGGTATACTTGTTGCCGAGGGGAACGACCACAGGGGATCCCTGTACTGACTGCTTCCTCCCCGCCCCTCTCACCGTCACCCATCTATCTTCATTCTTCGGAGTAACTACATCCCTGAAGCTTCTATCCATGGCCACCTCTGCTTCCCGAATGATCCAAAGTTCATCCAGCTCCAGTTCCCTAACGCAGTTTTTGAGGAGCTGGAGATGGGTGCACTTCCCACAGGTGAAATCAGCAGGGACACTGACGGCATCCCTCACCTCAAACATTCTGCAGGAGGAACATTGCACTGTCTTACCTGCCATCCCCTCGAGATAACTTGCGGACAAGACAAGAAAAAGAAAGAGCTTACCTGATATTCACTCACCCCCTTTAGGTTAGAGAAAAAAAAGCTTACCTTCTCCCACTCCGAGTCTTTTTTTTAGGTTAGAGGAGGGGGGTGGGTGGGATACACTTAACATGTAGTGTATCAGGTTTCCTCCCCGTTCAAATTTATTGGACAAAAACCTTCCCAGGCCTCTCCGCGGCCTACTTCCGGTTTCCTGTTTCCTGTTGCACTCAAAAAAAGCTCCATCTTTTTTGTCGGGGTCCCCTGGGCCGGGATTTTATTCCTGAAGCCCTGTAAATTGGGGTGGGAACCGAGGATTCGTGTGCTGGTCCTGGGGGTACAGGGTGTGGGTTATAGTGGCTTGTCGGGCCGGTCCTTCGAGGGGCATGGGTCGGGGTCCATCGTCGGGGAACCGCTGAGATGGTCGTGTGGGGTAGTTGGATGGTGCCGACAGTCCCGGGCAAAATGGTTGGGTTGCCCGCAGGTATAATACTGTTCTTGTGGGTGTGGGCCTCTGGGCTCAGCTCTATATTGTTCTCGGTGTCGGGGGTTGGGCCTATGTCCTGTGCGGCCTTGTGGTTCCCTGTGTCAGCGATCAGCAGGATTATATGGGTGTGCGGGGTTTGCTGGTCCCCTGAAATTTGGTGGTTCCCTACAGTCCCGGGCAAAATGGTTGGGTTGCCCGCAGTTGTAACACTGTGCTTGTGGGGGTGCATATCTGGGGCTGGTTTTATCTTGTTCCCTGTACCTGGGGTTGGGAATATATCGGGGTTCTGCGCAGGGCTGCGGTTTTCTGTATCGATGATTGGCAGGGGTATATGGGGGTGAGTTTCCCAGTCCCCTGTTTCCACCTCCCCCTTCGTTACGCCAAACTGGGGCCAGGTCTGTGTGGATCGGGTTCATCATTCCGTGTTTTGTGGGCTTGGGGGGTGTCTGTTTGTCTGACTTCCCGTTCCCACACACGAGTCATTTTGCGGATGGCCCAGGCTTCAGTGTGTGTATTATCATCAGGGTCAAAATTCTCACAGGCTTTCCGACTCCTCTCGGTGGCGTGTGCTATCAGGGTCCGGATCCATGTGGGCCGGTGGTGTGCATTTAATTGGACTCGATTTAATTGGCCGAAAACCGCAACAAATTGGTTCCATAGTCGGCCAGCATAGGCTGTCGGGTGTTCCCCTCGCTTTTGTTGGCAGTTGTTTAAGCCTTGTACCGGGTCATCCCTATTATAGCCTATGGCGGCCAGCATGGCTGCCTTCATTTCTGGTATGGTTCCCCCGGCCACGTTCTGGGGTTCGGGTAGGGCGGAACGGATGGCAGGACTTAAACATAACAGAATAAGCCTCTGCCTCGTCTAGGCCGTTTAAAACACGATATTGGGTGACCTGGTCAAAGAGAGCATATGGATCCCCAGGGAGATCCAATCACTTTAGCTATGTCAGTGAGCTGTGTCATGGTGTATTGAGTTACATAAGTCACATTGTGGTTCTGTCCGTCCTGTCGTTGGGTGGTGAGCGGATTCATCGGTACAGGAACCAGATTAGTGACTGGGCTTATTGGGATGGTGAAAGGACTAGGACCTGAGACTGAGTTTTCCGAGATGGGGGCTGGATTAGGTGGTGCCGTTGGTTCCACTACCGGGAAGGGAGGTGGGGGTTCCCAGTCGGCAGCGACGCTAGCTGTTGCATAATGGCAGGCATCCTCTTCTAAATCCCTCCACTCTACCCCGGGTCACTATCCCCTGTTTCGGTCGTGTATGCACACATTACACCCCTTTTTATGGCTAGTTGTGATTTTAAATCTTCAATCTCGCGCAGGCATTTGGAGTGTTCTGTTGCGCAGGCTGTATTTACTTTTCCTGCTTGGTGCAAAACTTTTACTGCAGCCTGTAGATCGCTGCATTTACGTTTAACTTCCTCTACCTGTTGCAGCGCAGCCTCTCTCTCACTGACAGCGCGCTGTGCCTTTTGGTAGGCTTTATCACATTGAGCCTGGAATTAGCTCATGTGTATCATATTAATCTGGTTCCTTTCCTTTCGTGTGTCTACCTCTGCTTCCAATTGTTGTACACGCGTGGTAGCACTCATTAAGTCCTGCTTTAGTTGGGTTACCTGGGCTTCTCTGTCCCCTTTAACCTGGATAATCTCTGCTTCTCTACCAAGGAGCTGTTCGAGACAACTAGCAGTCGCAATCGCCTTCCTAAGCTTGGGAACCCTTTTACCCACTTCCTTATGGGCACGACTCTGTGGTGGACCTCAGTTGTGCCTTTGTCCTATATGGACCACCGTTGTGTGTGTTTGTCATACCTGGACACATCCCCTTCCAGTTTGGTTCCTCCCCTCAGCACCTAGTATAAAGGTGGCTGTCTCCTCCCCCTTGTTCAGTCCAGGTCGGTTAATTGTTGGGATCTGCTCCTGATTCTGTTGTGAATAAAAGCCTACACTTATATTGGCATATCGGTAGTCTTTCGCCTTATTGATAGTGCATCAATTTTATTCACAACAGTTACTAGTATGGAGCAGTTTCTAAAACCCGACAAGTTAGCTTTAGACCCTCAAGAGGTTGGAGCCTCTGATAAATTTGATCATTGGTTGGACTGCTTCGAAGCATTCGTCGACACCGCTACGGCCATCGACACCGACGCTGCTAAACTCCACGTGCTCCGCGCCCGGGTAAGCGAAACTGTCTATGGAATCTTCCGGGACGCTGCTACTTACGCGGACGCTATCGAACTCCTAAAAGGGCAGTTCCGAAAGAGCCCTAACGTGGTTTACGCCAGACACCTCCTAACTACCCGCAAACAGCAGCCAGGAGAATCGTGCGCCCAATTTCTGCGCGCCCTGCGAGTCCTCGCCCGAGCATGCGACTGTAAGGCTGTTTCAGCAGCTCAGAACACGGAGGATCTGATCCGCGACGCCTACGTTGCGGGCATTGAGTCTACATACATCCAGCAGCGTCTGCTGGAACAAGATGACCTAGACCTCCGGAAAACGGCCACGATGGCTGAAACGTTAGAAGCAGCCTCCCATAATCTCGGGTCTTACCTTGGATCCCGTTCCACCGACGGCTCCACTGCGACGGCTGCTCCAGCAGGGCCCAAATGTTACTTTTGTGGCCTCCCTAAGCACCCTCGGCGTCACTGCCCGGCAAAGGATGCGATTTGCTCCGGATGCGGTAAGCTAGGCCACTTTGTTAAAGTCTGCAGAGCAAAGCCGCTTCTGAAGACTCGTGGAGCCATGTGTGCTCCGAGGGCGCGGCCATCTTTGATGCAGGCGGCGGCTGCGCGCGAATCGCCATCTTGGATGCGGTCACCGGAAGTGCGGGAATCGCCATCTTTGATGCGGTCACCGGAAGTGCGGGAGTCGCCATCTTTGAGACTGGCATCAAGGCAAGCTGAGCAGGAAGCTTCATCCGTGACGTCATCAGACGGCGACGAAGATGGATTCTTCTTTAATTCAACAGTGGCATCGATTTGCCTGGACCAGTCGCAGCCACATCAACTCTCCAAGTCCATAATGGAGATCAAGGTAAATGGTTATGCAGAAAACTGCCTGTTTGACTGTGGGAGCACGGAAAGTTTTATACACCCTCGCACAGTGCGTCAATATGCCCTTCCCGTGCGACCCTGGAGCCAGACCATCTCCATGGCCTCGAATTCTCACTCAGTGGAGGTCCTCGGGTGCTGCTTGGTGACGCTGACGGTACAGGGCACAGTCTATGAGCGTTTTCGGCTCCTCGTGCTGCCGCGACTCTGCGCAGCTGTACTGCTGGGGTTAGATTTCCTCAGCCATCATAGGAGCGTCACCCTGCAGTATGATGGCCCTTATCCTCCGCTCTCCGTCTGCCAGGCACCGTCACTGCAGCGCCCCTCGCGCACCACCTGCAGTCTCTCGACCCTCAAGATCACCCCCCCCCCGTTATTTGATAACCTCACCCCGGATTGTAGGCCTATAGCCACCAAGAGTAGGCGCTATAGTGCGGATGACCGGGCCTTCATTCGGTCCGAGGTACAACGTTTGCTCCAGGAAGGGATTATCCAGGCCAGCACCAGCCCCTGGAGGGCGCAAGTGGTCGTAGTTAAATCGGGGGAGAAACACCGCATGGTGATTGACTACAGCCAGACCATAAACAGGTATACCCAACTAGATGCATATCCTCTTCCCCGTATCGCGGACATAGTCAACCACATCGCGCACTATAGGGTTTTTTCAACGATCGATTTGAAATCGGCTTACCACCAGCTCCCTATCCGCTCGGAGGATCGCCCATATACTGCCTTTGAGGCGGATGGCCGCCTCTACCAGTTCCTCCGAGTCCCCTTTGGTGTCACCAATGGGGTCTCAGTCTTCCAACGGGCCATGGATCAAATGGTGGACCAGCACGGACTACAGGCCACTTTCCCGTATCTGGATAACGTCACCATCTGCGGCCATGACCTGCAGGACCATGATGCCAACCTACAAAAATTCCTTCGTACGGCCACTCTCCTGAACCTCACATACAATGAGGCGAAGTGTGTTTTCCGGACACGCCGCCTCGCCATCCTTGGGTACGTGATAGAAAATGGTGTCCTTGGCCCCGACCCAGCCCGTATGCGTCCCCTTATGCAGCTTCCCCTCCCTACTACCCTCAAAGCACTGAGGAGATGCCTGGGCTTCTTCTCCTATTATGCCCAGTGGGTTCCCCGTTACGCAGATAAAGCCCGTCCGCTCCTAAAATCGACCTCTTTTCCCCTGGCGGAGGAGGCCTGTCGGGCCTTCGATGACATCAAAGCGGACATCGCGAAGGCCGCGATGCACGCTGTGGACGAATCCATCCCATTCCAAGTGGAAAGTGATGCGTCTGACTTTGCCCTAGCTGCCACCCTTAACCAGAGGGGCCGTCCGGTGGCCTTCTTTTCCCGGACCTTACAAGGCCCTGAGATTCGACACTCCTCGGTCGAGAAGGAGGCCCAGGCCATCGTGGAAGCCGTCCGGCATTGGCGCCATTATCTCGCGGGCCAACGATTCACCTTAATTACGGACCAGCGGTCAGTTGCCTTCCTGTTTAACACCAGGCAAAAGGGCAAGATTAAGAATGACAAGATCTTGCGGTGGAGGATTGAGCTCTCCACCTACAGATATGACATCATGTACCGGCCTGGGAAGCTCAATGAGCCCCCAGACGCCCTGTCCCGTGGATCATGTGCCAGTGCCCAACTAGACCAGCTACAGTCCCTCCATAACGACCTCTGTCACCCGGGTGTCACCAGATTTTTCCATTTTGTCAAGTCCCGTAACCTGCCCTTCTCCCTTGAGGAAGTCCGGACGATTACCAGGCAATGCAGGGTCTGCGCTGAGTGCAAACCGCAGTTCTACCGGCCAGGTAGGGCGCACCTTGTAAAGGCCACTCGCGCGTTCGAGCGCCTTAGCGTTGATTTTAAAGGCCCCCTCCCCTCCTCTAACCGCAATGTTTATTTCCTGAATATCATTGACGAATACTCACGTTTCCCTTTTGCCTTCCCCTGCTCGGACATGACCACGGCTACAGTGATTCGGACCCTGAACAAGCTCTTCACCCTGTTCGGCTTCCCAGCCTATATTCATAGCGACCGTGGGTCCTCTTTCATGAGTGATGAGCTGAGGCAGTACCTGCTCGCCAAAGGCGTTGCCTCCAGCCGCACCACTAGCTATAACCCCAGGGGCAATGGTCAAGTAGAGCGGGAGAACGCAACCGTCTGGAAGGCCGTTCTATTAGCGTTACGGTCTAGGGGCCTTCCAGTCAGCCGTTGGCAAGACGTCCTTCCGGACGCATTACATTCCATTAGGTCACTCTTGTGCACAGCGACCAATACGACCCCTCACGAGCGGATGTTTTCATTTCCCAGGAAGTCCTCCTCGGGTACTTCGCTCCCGGATTGGCTGATGTCCCCGGGACCCGTCCTGCTTCGGAAGCATGTCCGGACCCATAAGGCAGATCCCTTGGTCGAGGAGGTCCAACTGCTCCATGCTAATCCCCAATATGCTTATGTAGCGTACCCTGATGGGCGGGAGGACACGGTTTCTGTCCGTGACTTGGCACCCGCGGGTGCCCCGGAGGTCACCACGTCCTTCCGCCCCACGGTCCCTGGTGTCGTCCATTCGGAGACTGCTACGCCTCTTCCTCCCTCAGTCCCTGTCCCCAATGTAGTGTGCCCAGAGCCTGTTGCAGCCCCCCACCCCCCAGCTCCAGTTCCCACTGTTCCCCATACGCCACCAGGGCCACAGCCCATTCCTCTCGCCCCTATGTACAGCTCGCTTGAGTCGCCGGAGCCGTCGCCACGCAGTACCCGACGACTGGACGGGACGACGGATCGGTCCGCTTCACACCACCCAGCGCCTTCTCTCGACGCTCACTGTACGGAGCCTGGGCCGACATCGCTCCCTGCTCGGACGACTCTGCGACCTGCACTACGACGATCACGACGACGGATCAAGCCACCGGTTCGTCTGGACTTGTGATATTGTTTCCGCTTCACCCCCGTGTTGTTTTTTTAAAAGGAAGGGGTGAATGTGGTGGACCTCAGTTGTGCCTTTGTCCTATATGGACCACCGTTGTGTGTGTTTGTCATACCTGGACACATCCCCTTCCAGTTTGGTTCCTCCCCTCAGCACCTAGTATAAAGGTGGCTGTCTCCTCCCCCTTGTTCAGTCCAGGTCGGTTAATTGTTGGGATCTGCTCCTGATTCTGTTGTGAATAAAAGCCTACACTTATATTGGCATATCGGTAGTCTTTCGCCTTATTGATAGTGCATCAGACTCCAACAATTCTCTCCCTTGGATCCCAGATCCGGTTTCGGGGCGTCACCGCACTGCACCCATTTGGGCCACTTATGGTTCAAATATATACGGAGGACTTCCTCCCATTCGGCATGACTGGCCATAATTATTTCCTTTTAGGATTTGCCACTTGAGTATAGGTAAGGGATTGGGGTAGGGGTCCGGTTTTCACTAAAATCCCTCCAGTAGATTTTACCCAAATTCCCTTGACTATCCTAGTTCTAACGACACAGTTTGTCCACCTCGTGTTACAGACACCAGGTCATGGCCCAATTTACTTGTCGAATCTGTATTGGTCCTTCACTCACTTAAGACTGGCCATTACGTGGGGCAACTTGCCCTCTTAATTCAGGCTCAGACAGAGTGTTGGAGAATACCGGGTTGCAGGTTCGACTTCGGAGCAACGTATCACCTCTTATCGAAGTCCCGTCTGGGGTGCCAAATGTTGTACCTGTTAATTCTCAGATACTTTCGACCAGTTTGCTTACTCCAAGGTTTTACCCCGGTGCCCTTATTTGCAAGATGGACAAAGAACACAAGTAAAAGTTCAATAGGTTTATTCATAATAACACTATTAACCCTTAAATTACCCACATAAAACAAGAGGATACCCCAGATTCAAGTATACTACCCACAAAGATGGTTTTGTTAAGCTGCAGGCTCGATTCTCTGAGTCCCTCTGGTCCGTCGTCATGACGGTGAGTCTTGATGGCAGCTTCCTCCTTCCTTCCTTCTTTGGTCAGTCTTCCGAATGGTCAAGGTCGCCTCCCTTGTCGAGTCTTCGCCGCTGGTGTGTCTGAAACGTGTCCCTTTATCCCCCTGCCTGCTTGCCTTTCCAGAAACTTCTCTGGCTTCCGGCCAATGAGGTCCCAGGAGGGGGTTCCAATACCCAGTGAGTTTCTTAATGTCTGCCTGACAGGGCACCAGGGTCCGCCCCCAGGTATCCATCTCCATGCTGTTGCTTACACCTAACCTGTTATCAGATCATAGAATCATAGAAACCCTACAGTGCAGAAAGAGGCCATTTGGCCCATTGAGTCTGCACCGACCACAATCCCACCCAGGCCCTACCCCTATATCCCTACATACTTTACCCACTAATCCCTCTAACCTATGCATCTCAGGACACTAAGGGGCAGTTTTAGCATGGCCAATCAACCCAACCCACACATCTTTGGACGGTGGGAGGAAACCGGAGCACCCGCAGGAAACCCACGCAGACACGAGGAGAATGTGCAAACTCCACACAGACAGTGACCCAAGCCTGGAATCGAACCCAGGTCCCTGGAGCAGTGAAGCAGCAGTGCTAACCACTGTGCTACAGTGCCACTCTAAGGTAAGGTAACTGCAGGAACTCTCGGTGACAGAAAGTCTGGCCCGATCTGGGCTTCTAACAATAGGCCGGTGCATTTCAATGGGGTGCAATGATCTCCTGCTAAGTATCAGTAGAGTGCAATGACCTTTGGTGGGTGGTTGATGAGTCAGGCCCAGACATGTTTGCGTATTTGTACAATTGGCCTGTCCGAGGTTTGACTGTGTTTGATTTTAATATGCCCAATTCTTTAATTTAGGCTATCCAATTTAATCAGCCTTAAAACTAGGCCCTGATTATATTACCACACCTCTGACACTGAAATTTAATAGGATATGGGCCCCATACTCTGGGGATCTCTCATTGTGTTGTACCCTCAGATGACGATTATCGAGAATGTCAACTTCAGTGATTAGGCTGGTGACAGTCTGTTCTAACTCTCCATAAACTCTCTCAACCCAGCCTCTGATTTTCTGTACTGCTTTTCTGGTCTTCATTTCTGGATGAAAGCGAGCATCCTCCAATCAATTCATGGGTTGTTGGAAGAGGTTGCTTTTGGTTCCCAGCGGTGAGTCTCTTCCCGCCATTGTCCGAGGCTGTATCCAGAGTATTCGCGACTCGGGTGGCACAGTGGCACACTGCTGCCTCACAGCTCCAGCGATCTGGCTTTGATTCCCAGCTTGGATCACTGTGTAGAGTTTGCACGTTGTCCCCGTGTCTGCGTGGGTTTCCTCCGGGTGCTCCGGTTTCCCCCCACAGTCCAAAAGACGAGCTTGTTAGATGCATTGGCCATGCTAAATTCTCCCTCAGTGTACCCAAACAGGCGCTGGACTGTGGCGAATAGATTTTCACAGTAACTTCATTGCAGTGTTAAGCCTACTTGTGATGAATAATAAACTTAAATTCAAAACTTACTTTATTGTCCCTTTTTCACCCCGAGCTTGTCTTCCAGCCCCTTGCCTCTTCCCTTTACAAAGACCACTATCTTTATCTCTGTCACCTTCTTCGACTTCACCCTGGCCTCAGCTCATCTGCTCCTGAAAACCTCGACGCTCTCTCGGTTACACTGAGGCTCCAGTTTTTTTTATAGGTGGTCATAAGTTCACCTTAGAGTGCAGGCAAGACTTCCAAGAAATGGCCTGACCTGCATTGTACTTGAGGAAGAGTTGTTTATTGAATTGCAATCACTTTATATGATGTGAGGAAAGTATCTGACAGGTGGAAGTGAGTGACATGCTGGAACTTGCAGGATGGAGCCTAGCTCTACGTTTCGAACATGCTGGTTTCAAAATAATTTATGTTGGGGAGTAAGCTGAGGAAGGAGGACTCCTTTTCTGAACTCTCTCTCTCTCTCTGCTTCACATTGTGTGTGGTTCTGGGGTACTGGTTCCACACACATTGACTCTCACAGGGGTACTGGTTCCACACACATTGACTCTCACAGGGGTACTGGTTCCACACACACTGACTCTCACTGGGGTACGGGTTCCACACACACTGACTCTCACTGGAGTACTGGTTCCACACACATTGACTCTCACAGGGGTACGGGTTCCACACACACTGACTCTCACTGGGGTACGGGTTCCACACACACTGACTCTCACTGGGGTACGGGTTCCACACACACTGACTCTCACTGGGGTACGGGTTCCACACACACTGACTCTCACTGGGGTACGGGTTCCACACACACTGACTCTCACTGGGGTACGGGTTCCACACACACTGACTCTCGCTGGGGTACGGGTTCCACACACACTGACTCTCACTGGGGTACGTGTTCCACACACACTGACTCTCACTGGGGTACGGGTTCCACACACACTGACTCTCACTGGGGTACGGGTTCCACACACACTGACTCTCACTGGGGTACGGGTTCCACACACACTGACTCTCACTGGGGTACGTGTTCCACACACACTGACTCTCACTGGGGTACGTGTTCCACACACACTGACTCTCACTGGGGTACGGGTTCCACACACACTGACTCTCACTGGGGTACGGGTTCCACACATACTGACTCTCACTGGGGTACGTGTTCCACACACACTGACTCTCACTGGGGTACGGGTTCCACACATACTGACTCTCACTGGGGTACGGGTTCCACACACACTGACACTCACTGGGGTACGTGTTCCACACACACTGACTCTCACTGGGGTACGGGTTCCACACACACTGACTCTCACTGGGAGAAGGGTTCCACACACACTGACTCTCACTGGGGTACGGGTTCCACACACACTGACACTCACTGGGATAAGGGTTCCACACACACCAACTCTTACTGGGGTACGGGTTCCACACACACTGACACTCACTGGGATAAGGGTTCCACACACACCAACTCTCACTGGGGTACGAGTTCCACATTCAGTGACTCTCACTGGGGTATGGGTTTCACACACCCCAGAAATGCCACTGGAGAATCCTCATCCGAGTGTAACTTGTCTGCGTTGAGACCTGCAAATTGGAGACAGGATGCGTTGATCCAAAGAACAAAGAAGAACAAAGAACAGTACAGCACAGGAAACAGGCCCTTCGGCCCTCCAAGCCTGTGCCGCTCCTTGGTCCAACTAGACCAATCGTTTGTATCCCTCCATTCCCAAGCTGCTCATGTGACTATCCAGGTAAGTCTTAAACGATGTCAGCGTGCCTGCCTCCACCACCCTACTTGGCAGCGCATTCCAGGCCCCCACCACCCTCTGTGTAAAAAACATCCCTCTAATATCTGAGTTATACTTCGTCCCTCTCACCTTGAGCCCGTGACCCCTCGTGAACGTCACTTCTGATCTGGGTAAAAGCTTCCCACCGTTCACCCTATCTATCCCCTTCATAATCTTGTACACCTCTATTAGATCTCCCCTCATTCTCCGTCTTTCCAGGGAGAACAACCCCAGTTTACCCAATCTCTCCTCATAGCTAAGACCCTCCATACCAGGCAACATCCTGGTAAACCTTCTCTGCACTCTCTCTAACGCCTCCACGTCCTTCTGGTAGTGCGGCGACCAGAACTGGACGCAGTACCCCAAATGTGGCCTAACCAGCGTTCTATACAGCTGCATCATCAGACTCCAGCTTTTATACTCTATACCCCGTCCTATAAAGGCAAGCATACCATATGCCTTCTTCACCACCTTCTCCACCTGTGTTGCCACCTTCAAGGATTTGTGGACTTGCACACCGAGGTCCCTCTGTGTTTCTATACTCCTGATGACTCTGCCATTTATTGTATAACTCCCCCCTACATTATCTCTTCCAAAATGCATCACTTCGCATTTATCCGGATTAAACTCCATCTGCCACCTCTCCGCCCAATTTTCCAGCCTATCTATATCCTGCTGTATTGCCCGACAATGCTCTTCGCTATCCGCAAGTCCAGCCATCTTCATGCCCGACAATGCTCTTCGCTATCTGCAAGTCCAGCCATCTTCGTGTCATCCGCAAACCCCACTTGTGAGAATTTCCAGACATCCATCAACTGGCTTCACACAAGGGAAACTCAAGATTGATGGTGTTGAGACCCTGCAAACTTTATCCTTTATTTTATAAGCCTATTCTCTGAGGCCCATCACTGCAGAGAGACCCGAGGTGCTTTCTCGTTTGTGTATGTGCATGCAATTCCTAAGAAGCGTCAGGTAGTTATACTTCAAGAGTATAGTTGTGTGTTAACCACTTCCTGCAAATTGGCATTAAAGAAGTTCTGTTTTTTAATTCACAATCATTCTAAGTTTATAGAAAGAAGCCTGGTGGAAGTCTCTCTTCTTCTGGTTCCAGTAGAGATGGCAAACAGCCATTTTGCTGAGTAAATTCCAAGGCTTTTTACTCTTATGTGAGGAATAAAAGAATGGCCAGGGTGAGGTTAGGGCCGGTCAAGGACAGTAGTGGGAACTTGTGTATGGAGTCAGTAGAGATAGGCGAGGTGATGAATGAATACTTTTCTTCAGTGTTCACCAAGGAGAGGGGCCATGTTTTTGAGGAAGAGAAGGTGTTACAGGCTAATAGGCTGGAGGAAATAGATGTTCAGAGGGAGGATGTCCTGGCAGTTTTGAATAAACTGAAGGTCGATAAGTCCCCTGGGCCTGATGAAATGTATCCTAGGATTCTTTGGGAGGCAAGGGATGAGATTGCAGAGCCTTTGGCTTTGATCTTTGGGTCCTCACTGTCCACAGGGATGGTGCCAGAATGGCGAATGTTGTTCCTCTGTTTTTGAAAGGGAATAGAAACGACCCTGGTAATTATAGACCGGTTAGTCTTACTTCGGTGGTTGGTAAATTGATGGAAAGGGTCCTTAGGGATGGGATTTACGACCATTTAGAAAGATGCGGATTAATCCGGGATAGTCAGCACGGATTCGTGAAGGGCAAGTCGTGCCTCACAAATTTTATTGAATTTTTTGAGGAGGTAACTAAGTGTGTTGATGAAGTGAGGGCAGTTGATGTCATATACATGGATTTTAGTAAGGCGTTTGATAAGGTCCCCCATGGTCGGCTTATGATGAAAGTGAGGAGGTGTGGGATAGAGGGAAAGTTGGCCGATTGGATAGGTAACTGGCTGTCTGATCGAAGACAGAGGGTGGTGGTGGATGGAAAATTTTCGGATTGGAGGCAGGTTGCTAGCGGAGTGCCACAGGGATCAGTGCTTGGTCCTCTGCTCTTTGTGATTTTTATTAATGACTTAGAGGAGGGGGCTGAAGGGTGGATCAGTAAATTTGCTGATGACACCAAGATTGGTGGAGTAGTGGATGAGGTGGAGGGCTGTTGTCGGCTGCAAAGAGACATAGATAGGATGCAAAGCTGGGCTGAAAAATGGCAAATGGAGTTTAACCCTGATAAATGTGAGGTGATTCATTTTGGTAGGACTAATTTAAATGTGGATGACAGGGTCAAAGGTAGGGTTCTGAAGACTGTGGAGGAACAAAGAGATCTTGGGGTCCATATCCACAGATCTCTAAAGGTTGCCACTCAAGTGGATAGAGCTGTGAAGAAGGCCGATAGTGTGTTAGCTTTTATTAACAGGGGGTTGGAGTTTAAGAGCCGTGGGGTTATGCTGCAACTGTACAGGACCTTGGTGAGACCACATTTGGAATATTGTGTGCAGTTCTGGTCACCTCACTATAAGAAGGATGTGGAAGGGCTGGAAAGAGTGCAGAGGAGATTTACCAGGATGCTGCCTGGTTTGGAGGGTAGGTCTTATGAGGAAAGGTTGAGGGAGCTAGGGCTGTTCTCTCAGGAGTGGAGGAGGCTGAGGGGAGACTTAATAGAGGTTTATAAAATGATGAAGGGGATAGATAGAGTGAATGCTCAAAGACTATTTCCTCCGGTGGATGGAGCTATTACAAGGGGGCATAACTATAGGGTTTGTGGTGGGAGATATAGGAAGGATATCAGAGGTAGGTTCTTTACGCAGAGAGTGGTTGAGGTGTGGAATGGACTGCCTGCAGTGATAGTGGAGTCAGACACTTTAGGAACATTTAAGCGGTTATTGGATAGGCACATGGAGCACACCAGGATGATAGGGAGTGGGATAGCTTGATCTTGGTTTCCGATAAAGCTCGGCACAACATCGTGGGCCGAAGGGCCTGTTCTGTGCTGTACTGTTCTATGTTCTATGTTCTAAATTGAACTTTGAAATTAATGTTGTAATCTACAGAGTTGTGGTGCTAGATAATAGGCACACTCCTTCCACGCCGGTTGTAACAGTGCCCTAAGTTCTGGACTCCTCTCTCTAAACACAACACTTTGACCTTCATTTCGGCCTCCCCTGATAAGGCATCTTGGGAACCTTCAGAGCACCATGCAAAGGCACACTGTCATTGACCGAGCTGTACCCGTCTCAGGTATTGATTTGATTTGATTAGATTTGTTAATAATTTATTGGTATACAGTGAAAAATATTGTTTCTTGCGCGCTATACAGACAAAACATACCGTTCATAGAGAAGGAAAGGAGAGAGCGCAGAATGTAGTGTTACAGTCATAGCTAGGGTGTAGAGAAAGATCAACTTAATGCAAGGTAGGTCCATTCAAAATCCTGGCAACAGCAGGGAAGAAGCTGTTCTTGAGTCGGTTGGTACGTGACCTCAGACTTTTGTATCTTTTTCCCGATGGAAGAAGGTGGAAGAGAGAATGTCCGGAGTGCGTGGGGTCCCTAATTATGCTGGCTGTTTTGCTGAGGCAGCGGGAAGTGTAGACAGAGTCAATGGATGGGAGGCTGGCTTGCGTGATGGATTGGGCTACATTCACGACCTTTTGTACTTTCTTGTGGTCTTAGGCAGAGCAGGAGCCAGACCAAGCTGTGATACAACCAGAGAGAATGCTTGCTGTGATGCATCTGTATATGTTGGTGAGAGTCGTAGCTGACATGCCAAATCATAGAATCCCTACAGTGCAGAAGTGGGCATTCGGCCCGTCAAGTCTGCACTGACTCTCTGACAGAGCACCTGACCCAGGTAAGGGGTACGGATTCCATCCTGTCCCTGGGCACGAGCCTCATCAATGGCACAACAGCTTCGAGAGGTCAAGAGGTGAGCCACAAAGCAAATGCAGCAGGGTTGCAATGCGGAAGGAAGCCATTCATCCCCTCTGGTTCCTGCTAGCTCTGTGAGGGAAAGTCAACAGCCTCACTCGCTCCATCCTCGCCCTAGAACTTGAAAATCCCTTCTGACAATCACGATTGCCTCTCAGACAGTGCATTCCATATCACAATCGCTCGCTGCTTGCGGGAAAAGAAACTTGTCTTTCCTGTCACCATCGGTTAATTGGCCAATCGTCTTAATTTGGTGTCTGCCTGCCTCCTGTCTCGTGGGCACGGCAGAGGCGGCAGGTTTTATTTTTCATTCATTCGTGGACATGGCTGGCCAGCATTTATTGCCTGTCCGTAGTTGCCAGAGTTTAGAGTCAACCACATGTATTTCTGGAGTCACATGTAGGCCCGACCAGGTAAAGATGGCCGATTTCCTTCCTTAAAGGACATTAGTGACCCAGATGGATTTTTCCAACAATGGTTTCACGGTCATCAGTAGATTCTAAATTCCAGGTATTTTTTATTGAGCTCAAATTCCACCGTCGGCTGTGGTGGGATTCGAACGTTAGCTGAGTTTCTGTAGTGATAATACCAGTAGGCCATTGCTTCCGAGATGGCAGTAAATTAAAATAACTCCCCTTTGAAGTTTTGTTGTGTGTTGCAGTGCCGCAAGGGTTGTCAATTTAATTAGTTTATTTGTTAATTAGTTTGTTTTCCGACTAAAAAAAACACAAGCAGAAAGAAGTGAGTCCCCTGGGACATTGGGTTAGTAGTTAGGGAGCAGAGCGATCGCTCACGCTACATCCTGTGTGAGGAGCAGGGAGGAGGCTGCTGAACGCCAACAAGAAAATTTCAATGCAGACCGATTTCAAACAACTGGAAAGCCTCGCCCCTTTCACCTGGAAGCCTCTGGTTCGGGCTGAGCACTGTGCTCCTGCCGCAGGGCCTGGAGCCAAAGGCCTAGGGGCCTAACCCGTGGAGGAGGGAGAGAAGGGGGAGGAGGAGGAGCACACAGCAAGATCAGGGGGGAACACTTTGAAACAAAAGTCTACATCAACGCATTCTTGTTCTTGACCTCTCTCACCAATGGGAGCGACTTTTCCCAATCTACTCAGTCCAGGCCCCTCCCGAATTTGGAATCTCCTCCCAGCCTCCTCTCCGAGGAGAGAGATCCACAGCCGACTTTTCCAAACCTTGTCCACACGGTTCCTCAATCTCAGACCATTCTCGTGAGCCTTTTTTCCTTCTGCATCCTCTCCTGACCCTTTGCACCTTCCTATTGCGGCAGCACAGTGGTTAGCACTGCTACCTCGGAGCGCCAGGGACCCGGGTTCGATTCCGGCCTCGGGTGACTGGCTGTGTTTGCATGTTCTCCCTGTGTCTGCGTGGGTTTCCTCCCACACTCCAAAGATGTGTAAGTTAGGTGAGTTGGCCATGCTAAATTATTCCTTAGTGTGCAAAGATTGGATGGATCAGCCATGATAAATGTGTGGGGTTACGGGGACAGGGTGGGGGAGAGGACCTGGGTAAGGTGCTCTGTCAGAGAGTCTGACTTGCAATCATCCTTTTTTAATTCATTCAACGGATGCTGGCTAGCCCCAGCGTTTATTGCCCTTCCCTAATTGCCCCTTGCGAAGGTGGTGGTGAGCTGCCTTCTTGAGCTGCTGCAGTCCCTGTGGTGCAGGCACTCCCACAGTGCAGTTAGGGAGGGAGTTCCAGGATTTTGACCCAGTGACAGTGAAGGAACAGTCAACATATTTCCCTTCCTAATGGCATGGTGAGTCAACCCACAGCACGAGGACTGCAGCGTTTCAAGAAGGCAGCTCACCACCACCTTCTCAAGGGCAAGAAGGGATACACAATACATGCTGGCCAGTCAGGGACTCCCAAGTCCCACAAGTGAATAGAAAAAAATTCCAAGTCAGCATGGTGAGTGACTTGGAGGGGAACCGCCAGGTGGTGGTGTTCAGGTATCATCTGCTTTTGGCCTCGATGGCCGTGGGTTTGGAAGGTTTTGCTTAAGGAACCTTGGTGAGTTCCAGCACTGCATCTTGCAGATAGTACACAGAGATAGGTTACAGAGATAGGTAGGGATGGGGGGGCGGTTGGAGGAGGTTACCTCCTCCAGCCCCTACAACTCTCCCTATCTCTGTAACCTCCTCCAGCCCCTACGACCCTCCCTATCTCTGTAACCTCCTCCAGCCCCTACGACCCTCCCTATCTCTGTAACCTCCTCCAGCCCTATGACCCTCCCTATCTCTGTAACCTCCTCCAGCCCCTACCATCCTCCCCAGCTCTGTAACCCCTTCCAGCCCCTACAACACTCTCTATTCTGTAACCCCCCTCCAGCCCCTATGACCCTTCCTATCTCTATAACCCCCCTCCAGCCCCTACGACCCTTTCTATCTCTGTAACCCCCCTCCAGCCCCTATGACCCTCCCTATCTCTGTAATCCCCCTTCAGCCCCTACGACCCTCTCTATCTCTGTAACCCCCCTCCAGCCCCTACAACCCTCCCTATCTCTGTAACTTCCCTCAGCCCCTACAACCATTCCTATTCCATAACCTCCTCCATCGCTCCACCATTTGTGGATGTGCCTTCAGTTTCCTGGAGTGCTAAGCTCTGGAATGGATGGTGCAGACACAAAGGGCCGAATGGCCTGCTTTAGCCCCCTAACAATTCAATGATTTGGTGAATTCACGCCTGAACCTGCCCACCCCTCTTTCTTTCTTTAAGACGTATTTCAAAATATCTCAGTAAGTGCGAATGATGCTCAGTGAGAAATGTTGTTTTGCAATGCCCCTGTGAAGCCCCTAGGCCTTTTGTTAGATTAAGGCTGCTGGATGAACACGGACTGTTTTATAATTCTCAGTTAACTTTTCCAGTTGCAACAAACATTAAAAACTTTGTACACCGTCGTCTGACATTATGATGGAAGGAAGGTCATTGATGAAGCAGCTGAAGATGGTTCGGCCGAGGACAGTGCCCTGAGGATCTCCTGCTGTGACGTCTTGGAGCTTAGCTGACCACATCCATCTTCACCAGAAAGATGGGAAACCAATCAGAGGCAAGGTTTAACCTAATCACTTAGCATTTAATTATGCAGATGAGCTTCCGCTTACCTGGATTTTTAATCCTCAGCCCCATAACCGCGATTATATTTCGCTTTTCGAAAGTCCTGTACTGAGGGAGTGCTGCACTGTCAGAAGGTCAGGACTGAGGGAGCGCTGCACTGTCAGAGGGTCAGTACTGAGGGAGCACTGCACTGTCAGAGGTTCAGTACTGAGGGAGTGCTGCACTGTCAGAGGGTCAGTACTGAGAGTGTGCTGCACTGTCAGAGGGTCAGTACTGAGGGAGTGCCGCACTGTCAGAGGTTTAGTACTGAGGGAGTGCCGCACTGTCAGAGGGTCAGTACTGAGGGAGTGCCGCACTGTCAGAGGTTCAGTACTGAGGGAGTGCTGCACTGTCAGAGGGTCAGTACTGAGGGTGTGCTGCACTGTCAGAGGGTCAGTACTGAGGGAGTGCCGCACTGTCAGAGGTTTAGTACTGAGGGAGTGCCGCACTGTCAGAGGGTCAGTACTGAGGGAGTGCCGCACTGTCAGAGGGTCAGTACTGAGGGTGTGGTGCACTGTCAGAGGGTCAGTACTGAGGGAGTGCTGCACTGTCAGAGGGTCAGTACTGAGGGAGTGCTGCACTGTCAGAGGGTCTGTGCTGAGGGACTGTTGCATGTCATCAGTGCTGTGTTTTCACTGTGGCATTGAATCAAAGTTTCATCTGCTCTCTCTCACATTGATGTAAGAGATGGCCAGACCACCATTGGATTAAGCGTGGGCTGGCTCTCCCGACACCCCAGCCAATATTTAACCCTCGATCAGCAACTGAAAATCTGGCCGCCGTCACAATGCTGTTCATGGGGTGAAAGTTGTGGTCAGATTTGTTCCCACGTTTTGGTGGGGGCGGGGGGGAGATTTGTTCCCACGTTTTGGTGGGCGCGGGGGGGGGGAGATTTGTTCCCACGTTTTGGTGGGCGCGGGGGGGGGGGGGGTGGCGGGGGGGTGGGGGTGGGGGCGGGGGGGGGGGCGTTTTAGGGAGAGCACGGTGGCATAGTGGTTAGCACTGCTGACTCACACTGCCAGGGACCTGCGTTCGATTCCCGGCTTGGGTCATTGTCTGTGCGGAGTCTTCATGTTCTCCCCGTGTCCGCATGGGTTTCCTCCGTGTGCTCCGGTTTCCTCCCACAGTCCGAAAGCCGTGCTGGTTCGGTGCATTGGCCGTGCTAAATTCTCCCTCAGTGCACCCGAACAGGCACTGGAGTGTGGCGACTAGAGGATTTTCACAGTAACGTCATTGCAGTGTTAATGTAAGCTTACTTGTGACACTAATAAATAAACTTTCGAACAGATAAGTGCTTGACGGCTGGCAGAGACACGATGGACCAAACGGCCTCTTTCCCTGCTGTAAGACTGTTTGATGGAGAGTTGTGAGTCCAGTTCGCTCCCTCACTGCTCATTGTCATGAGGTTTTGCTGACCCTGATGACATGAACATTGAGGTCACAATTCAGTGATTCTGACATTGCACAAGCCCCCCTCCCCTCCTCACACAGCCTGGTTTGGGATGTGTTCATGGAGGGATACAAATTGAACTGGAGAATGGTAAAACTGCCCTTTATCTTCCAGCAACCTATCTCAATTCTACACCTGGGCCTACAGCTTAGGCCTTGCACTATACTATTCAATTCAGTCATGGAGGATGTGGACGTCGCTGGCTGGGCCAGCATTTATTGCCCATTTCTAATTGCCCCTTCAACTGAGTGGTTTTCTTGGCCATTGAGGGCAATTTGAGAGAAGGTAGTCAAGAAGACATACAACATGCTCGCCTTCATTGGCCGGGTCTTTGAGTTTAAAAATGGGCAAGCTAGGTTGCTGCTTTATAGAACCTTAGTTAGGCTGCACTTGGAATATAGTGTTCAATTCTGGTCGCCACACTACCAGAAGGATGTGGAGGCTTTGGAGAGGATACAGAAAAGATTTACCAGGATGTTGCCTGGTATGGAGGGCATTAGCTATGAGGAGAGGTTGGAGAAACTTGGTTTGTTCTCACTGGAACGACCGAGGTTGTGGAGGCAACCTGATAGATGTCTACAAGATTATGAGGGGCATGGACAGAGTGGATAGTCAGAAGCTTTTTCCCAGGGTGGAAGAGTCAATTACTAGGGGGCACAAGTTTAAGGGGCAAGGTTTGAAGGAGATGTACGAGGCAAGTTTTTTACACAGAGGGTGAAGGGTGCCAGGAACTCGCTGCCAGGGGAGGTAGTGGAAACAGTATCGATAGTGACTTTTAAGAGGCATCTTGACAAGTACATGAATAGGATGGGAATGGAGGGATATGGTCCCTGGAAGGGTAGGGACTTTTAGTTCAGTCGGGCAGCATGGTCAGTGCAGGCATGGAGGGCCGAAGGGCCTGTCCCTGTGCTGTAATTTTCATTGTTCTTTGGTCTTTGTTCACATTGCTGCGGCTCTGGAGTCACATGTAGGCCAGACCGGGTAAAGATGGCAGATTTCCTTCCCTAACAGACATTAGTGACCCCGATGGGATTTTTCTTTTACAACATTCGACTTTTAACTCCCAGGTTCTGTCTTTCTTTAATTCAAATTTCACCATCTGCCGTGGTGGGATTCGAACCTGGGTCCCCAGGGCATTATCATAGGTCTCTGAATTACCGCCTCCCCTCTTGTGTTGAGTGTGGCAGAGCAACTGGCACAGAAGGTCAACCAGCTGGGTGCTTTGGACCCACTGTGCAAGTTGCAAAGTGACGTTCATTTAAGTGGATAAGTCGTGACCTGGCGCCAGTTAAAAGTTAGTGTAAAACTGTGGTTCAAATAAAAATAAAGCCAGCAGACTCAATGTTCGCCTCCGGGGAAGAGACTGTGCTTCTCAGCCACTGGTCTTTTTTTCATTCATTCGTGGGACATGGGCGTCGCTGGCTGGGCCAGCATTTATTGCCCATCCCTAGTTGCCCTTGCTACGCCATTTCAGAGGGCAATTGGCTGTGGGTCTGGAGTCACATGTAGGCCACACCAGGTAAGGATGATAGAATTCCTTCCCTAAAGGACATTCGTGAACGAGGTGGGGTTTTCCGACAATCGATTCATGATCATCAATAGATTCTTAATTCCAGATTTTTTTATTGAATTCAAATTCCACCATCTGCTGTCGCGGTCCCCTGAACATTAGCTGAGTTTCTGGGTTAATGGCCTAGCGATAAGACCACTAGGCCATCACCTCCCGAGGCTGCATATGACTTCAGCAATGCTTACAATGGTGTCTGCCAATGGTACGATGGAAAATTCTGCCCTACATCTTAACACCCTTTGATCTCAAAGTAAGGATTGCAACCGCCCATGGGAAATTTTCTTTTATGGGATAGATGTTTCAGAGGAAAGTGGCCTTGAGAACGCATTGAAAGCAGGCTATTCGATTTCCTGATTATGACATCTTTTGGTGCCAACAAGTGACCATGTGACTTCGGGCTGCCATGAGGACAAAGAAGCAAAAGGTAAATAGAAACCTAATTGGAGTGGTCTGGGGGTCAGCGATTTCTTTTTCTGTCTGGCAGTTCAGAACACCGAGAATCTGTGCAAAGAGAAAACAAAAACACTCTCTCTGAATGGACCAATGTTTTATTTGACAGTCTTTGAACAGATCCTGGTGTTGAAGCAGGTCTCTGAGTACAGAGCAGCGACTATGTTGGAGTGCGTGCTGCATAGTTGGAAAAGGGCAGAACACTGAAGACTGGAAGGGTGAGAGATTGTGCATTGGGCATTACCCATTGCTGCTGTTGAGGCTTTGCCAGAGTCCAACCGAGCACTCAAAGGGTTCAGAGAAAGGAGTCACTGGGAATTCTGTACCTTCAGGACTGTCATGACCTGAGCGCAAGAGGGTTTGTAGGTGTTGGTGTTGACTGTGTCCAGAGACTTTGGATTGAATTCAGCTCTGGTTAGATACACCTCAAGAGCCGAAACAATTGGCCGGGAAGTGAGGAATCTTGTCCAAGGTCAAGTTGTAGAGATTTAACATGATGCTGTGTTTGTGTGAGTGGTAACGCAGATACTTGTAACCGCATGAGGTAGTTGTATTGAGTATTTAAATTGAAATTTATCTTTTTGTCTGAAATATCCTTCACTCGTTGAATCATATTTGAGTTCTGTTCATTTTAGTTGTCCTATTACAGAATAGATTTAAAACGTGGAGCCTTGTCTCGGGGGATTTTCTTTCCATTGGCCTTTTGAGGATTCCTTTCTTTTAAAAAAAAAGTTATTGCCCTCGACAGGGTCAGCAACAGGATGGACAATAGGCCTTGTATTTGCACACAGAAGCACATAACTGGGGTACATGCTGAATATGTTTGTTACTGTGAAATGCCTGGAGTTCCTCTATAACTTCTAATGGATCGTTCACTGACAGTGTTCGCCCCCATCCCCTCCTTCCATTGCTCAGAGACTCTCTCAGAAAAGAGGATTTTTTCCCCCAGCACTATTAGAGGTAATTCCGCCATTGGGCAGCACTTACTGAACAATACTGCGTGCGCCACAAACTAATTTAAGATGATCAGTTGAGCTCATAATGTAGCTCATTAATGCGTGCTTGCAGTGACACACATTCATTCACAGGGACCCTCTCCCTGCAAACAAAAGGAATATGTTCACACTTCCCAACTTTTGTGAATTACCCGGGCACTTGGGGAGCCTCTATTTCTCTGTTGCTTTCTTCATGGCCAATCAGAGTTGTCTTGCCAACCAATCACACCCATTTTTCTCCTATAATTGCAATGATGGTTTGAAATTTTGTATTCTTGCATTTGTCCTGAAGAGTAAAAAGCTTCAGCCCCCACGAGGGCCAGCTTTCACTTGTTCCTAAGTTTTACTCTCACAGAGCCCTTGCTCCTCTATTAACGCACTCTGCTATCTTACCGTTATGTCACTATTAGCATCTACTTTAGGCTTTAACACTGTAAGTAACACCTCCTTTGCCCATGACATCTTTGTTAAAACATACAAAAATAGCAGAGCAGGAGGAGGCTATTCGACCCTTCGAGCCTGTTCCATCATTCATTATGATCATCCAACTCGATAGACTGATCCCGGTGATTAGACTGGGAGATATTAGAGTAGGCAGGGAGTGAGGGCAGAGTAGGATTAGACTGGGAGGGATATTAGAGTGTGCAGGGAGTGAGGGGAGAGTAGGATTAGACTGGGAGGGATATTAGAGTAGGCAGGGAGTGAGGGGAGAGTAGGATTAGACTGGGAGGGATATTAGAGTGTGCAGGGAGTGAAGGAGAGTAGGATTAGACTGGGAGGGATATTAGAGTGTGCGGGGAGTGAGGGGAGAGTAGGATTAGACTGGGAGGGATATTAGAGTGTGCGGGGAGTGAGGGGAGAGTAGGATTAGACTGGGGAGGAACAGAATATGAAAGTGGGATTTATTGGGTGAGCTATTACAGAGTTTGGGGAGCAACGATATTGACACTTAATAAGATGGGGTCTGAAGAACGTTTGAAAGCATTGGTTACACTTTTGAAATTGTCCCTGTTGTAAATATTGTTGTTTCTATATGTCCCATTCAGTGATCCGTCAAATACATTGTTGTTGCAGTTTCCAGCCAGTAGGTGACACCGTAGTGTGAATTTCAGAAGATTTAAGATACAGATCTGTGTCTATGTGAATGGGTTCCTGTGTATGTTTGTGTTGTTTTTTATGTTTCTGTGTATGTTTGTGTGTGTCTTTCTGTATGTATCTGCCTGTTTCTTCGTATATTGTGTGTACGCGTTTCTACATGTGCATTTTTGTGTACATTAGTGCGTCTTTGTTCCTATATGTTTCTATATTTGCATGTTTTTTGTGTGTGCTTGTGCGTTTTTGCTTCCGTGTATATTAGTGTGCGTTTGTTTCTGTATGTGTGTCTTTCTGACTAGGTTTGTGTGTGTGAAACATAGAAAATAGGAGCAGGTGTAGGCCATTTGGCCCTTCAAGTGTTCTGCAATTTGATTTGATTTGTTTCATTGTCACATGTCTTGTGATACAGTGAAACGTATTGTTTCTTGCGCGCTACACAGTCAGAACATACCATTCATAGAGTATATAGGGGAGAAGGTAAGGACAGGGTGCAGAATATAGTGTTGCAGTTACAATCGGGTGTAGAGAAAGATAAGTTTAATACAATGGGCGGCACGGTGGCACAGTGGTTAGCACTGCTGTCTCACAGCGTCAGGGACTTGGGTTTCATTCCCGGCTCGGGTCACTGTCTGTGTGGAGTTTGTCCGTTCTCCCCGTGTCTGTGTGGGTTTCCTCTGGGTGCTCTGGTTTCCTCCCACGCTCCAAAGATGTGTGGGTTAGGTGGATTGGCCATGCTAAATTGCCCCTTAGCATCAGGGAGATTAGCGAGAGTAAATGCATGGGGTTATGAGGATATGGCCTGGATGGGATTGTGGTCGATACAGACCTGATGGGCCGAATGGCTTCCTTCTGCATTGTAGGATTCTATATGGTATAATGATATACATATCATTATGATCATGGCTGATCATCCAACTTAATAGCCTGATCCTGTCTTCCGTCCATCTCTTTTGATCCCTTTAGCCCCCAGAGATATAGACTCAACTACTTTCTGTGGTAGCCAATTCCATAAGCTGACCACTCTCTGGGTGAAGAAATATCTCCTCATCCCTTTCCTAAACGGTCTACCCTGTATCCTCGGACTGTTACCCCGGTCCTGGACATCCCCACCATCGGGAACATCTTTCCTGCATCTACCCTGTCTAGTCATGTTAGAATTTTGTAGGTTGCCATGAGATTTCTGCCTCCAATGAATATAATCCTAATCAATCTCTCCTCACACGTCAGTCCCGCCATCCCAGGAATCAGTTTGGTAAACCTTCGCTCGAGCAAGAATATCCTTCCTCTGACAAGGAGACCAAAACAGCACATAATATTCCAGATGTGGCCTCACCAAGGCCCTGTACAAGTGCAGCAAGACATCCCTGCCCCTGTACTCAAATCCTCTGACTGTGAAGGCCAACACACCAATTCCTGTTTTAAATACCTGCTGTACCTGCGCGCTTACCTTCAGTGACTGGTGTACGAGGACACGCAAGTCTCGTTGCACATTTAAAGCCATTCAGATAATAATCTGCCTTCCCATTTTTCCACGTGTGTTTGTTTTTATATGTATGAATTTCTGTATGTCTATGTGTTTCTGTATGTGTGTGTTTCTGTGTATATTTTCGTGTCAAGGAACAAACAAAGAATAAAGAAAATTACAACACAGGAACAGGCCCTTCGGCTCTCCAAGCCTGCACCGACCACGCTGCCCGACTGAACTAAAACCCCCTACCCTTCCAGGGACCATATCCCTCTATTCCCATCCTATTCATGCACTTGTCAAGACGCCCCTTAAAAGTCACTATTGTGTCGTCTTCCACTACCTCCCCCGGCAACGCGTTCCAGGCACCCACTACTCTCTGTGTAAAAAATCTGCCTCGTACATCTCCTTTAAGCCTTGCCCCTCGCACCTTAAACCTATGCCCCCTAGTAATTGACTCTTCCACCCTGGGAAAAAGCTTCTGACTATCCACTCTATCCATGCCTCTCATAATCTTGTAGACTTCTATTAGGTCTCCCCTCAACCTCCGTCGCTCCAGTGAGAACAAACCAAGTTTCTCCAACCTCTCCTCATAGCTAATGCCTTCCATGCCAGGCAACATCCTGGTAAGTATTTTCTATACCCTCTCCAAAGCCTCCACATCCTTCTGGTAGTGTGGCGGCCAGAATTGAACACTATATTCCAAGTGCGGCCTAACCTAAGGTTCTATAAAGCAGCAACATGACTTGCCAATTTTTAAACTCAATGCCCCGGCCGATGAAGGTAAGCATGCTGTATGCCTTGACTACCTTCTCCACCTGCATTGCCACTTTCAGTGACCTGTGTACCTGTACACCCAGATCCCTCTGCCTATCAATACTGTTAAGGATTCTGCCATTTGTTCTGCCACATGCCCCTGTATGTTTGTTGCTGTGTGTCTGTGTTTTTTTCTGTATGTGTGTGTCTTTCTGTGCATGTATGTTTCTGTTTCTGCATGTGTTTCAGTTTCTGTATTTTTGTGTGTCTGTGTATGTTTGTGTGTGTCCCTGTGTTTTTTCTGTTTCTGTGTATATTTGTGTGTATGTGAATTTGTTTCTGCATGTGTGTGTTTCTCTGTTTTATGTGTTGATTTTTGTATAGGTATGTTTCTGCTTCTGTGTACGTCTGTGTGTGTTTGTTTCTATGTTAGTTTGTGTGTACGTTTGCATCTATTTTAATATGTGTTTCCGCGTATAATTTTGTTTTCTCCTGTGTGTTTGAGTGTGTGCGTTTTTCTGTTTCTGTTTGCGTGTGTGTCTGTTTGTGTGTGTGTGTGTGTGTGTTTCTGTGTGTGTATGTTTGTGTGTGTTTGTGTGTGTGTGTCTATTTGTGTGTGTGCGTCTCCATATTATTGTATTCTGTGCTTTGTGTTTGTTTCTGTATGCATCTGTCTTTCTGTTCCTAGGTATGTTTGTGATTTTCAGTTTCTGTGCATGTTTGTGTGTGTGTTTGTTTGTGTGTGTGTATATGTTTCTGTGTATTTGTGTGTGTGTTTGTTTTCTTGTGTATATGTGCGTAAGTTTCTGTCTGTGTGTGTGTATGTGCGTGCGTGCGCGCGCAAAGATGTATAGGTTACTAAATATCGAAACAACTGGTTCAGAAGCATGGAACATTTACGGCACAGAAAGAGGCCATTCAACCCATCTTGTCTGCGTTGCCCAAAAACAAGATAAAAAGTAACTAGTTGTTCATTTTAATCCCATTTTCCAGCCCCTGGGTCCACGGCCTGGCGGGTTCCAGCACTTCAGAGGCAGATCCAAGTACCTTTTAAAATGTATTGAGCGTTTCAGCCTCAAACAGCAACTTGGCACAGTGGTTAGCACTGCTGCGTCACAGTGCCAGGGACCCGGGTTCGATTCCCGGCTTGGGTCGCTGTCTGTGCAGAGTCTGCACATTCTCCCCATGTCTGCGTGGGTTTCCTCCAGGTGCTCCGGTTTCCTCCCACAGTCTGAAAGATGTGCTGGTTAGATGCATTGGCCACGCTAAATTGCCCCTCAGTGTACCCGAACAGGCGTCAGAGTGTGACGACTAGGGGATTTTGACAGTAACTTCATTGCAGTGTTAACGTAAGCCTACTTGTGATGCGAATAAACTTTAAAGAAAGAGTTAATGGCTTGCGATAGCTACCCAGAGTGAAGGAGTCCAAAGTCAGGTTTAAACCAACTGGAGTTTTTATTGCTTCAGACCATCTACTTCAATAAAGACTTTTATCCAAACTTTTCTTTTACAAGATAAAGAAAAACAACAGTACGTATATTTAAACACCTCTCCACACGTGACAAGCCCAATGCACAGATGAAGGACAGTGATTTGCCAAGTTACAGTCATGGGCACCAGTTACACAGAGACAGGAGCATTATATACAGTTATCTTCAAATCAGGGCTTTATCAATTCCTGCAGGAAATGTTCCGAATCCAAAAAATAGATACACTGACATTGTGTTTCTCAAGTGCAGTCACTTCCGTTCTCCCTCACCTTTTTTCAGTTATTTTAACATGTATGTGACTCTCTCTGAATTATTTTACACTAACCTGTTTTCGGGTTTTGTTCCTGGGTGGGGGGGATGGTGGTCAGCGGAATTGTTTCTAGTTGGGTGCTGTCGGGAATTTTTGGGGCCCCCCATTCAGTTTTTGCCCAGGAGACCTATTGTTTCACACTCTCTCTCCCGTTCTCGCTGTCTCTCTCGCTCCCTCTCATTTTTTCCTCTCTCTCCTTCTCTTTCTCTCATTTCTTCCACTCTTTCCTTCTCTCTCTCTCTCTCTTGTTTTCTCTCTCTCCCTTGCACTCTCATTCTCTCTCTCTTTCTCATTCTCCTACTTAACTGTTTCAGGTGGATTACTCCCAGTTTTAACGTTACTCTTTGAAGAACGGGTGAGGCTGAATCCCACTTCTCTGGGACAGGAAATAAGGAATTTAAGGATTTTAAAAAAGGAACATGCGGCTTTTGCTTTGACTGCAGGTGACCTCCTGACTCCCCTCAGAGTCCCGTCAACACAGAACTCAAGGCTTGGAGCAACTTGGAGGAGTCGACTGCTGTCCTTAGACAGGCAGACTGGATGAGACAGACTGGACAGAAAGACAGACAGGCAGGTAAGAGAGAGACAGAGATACAGATAGATATAGATATTGACAGAGAGACAGAGAGAGGCAGTGAGACGGAGAGAGGCAGTGAGATAGCTTGTGGTAGACAGACACAGTGGTAGAGAAACAGAAAGTGACACACACAGACAGAGAGAGAGAGACAGAGAATGACACAGACACGCAGAGAGAAACAGAGAGACAGAGAGAGTGACAGACAGACACTGAGAGAAACAGAGAGAAAGTGAGGTGAACAGAGAAACAGGGAGAGAGGCAGAGAGGACAGAAGGGGAGAAGCATAGAGAGGGACATAGAGGGAGGGACAGAGGAAGACAGAAAAGAGAGATAGATCGAGACATGGACAGATAGAGAGATGGAAAGAGAGAGAGATGCAGATGGAGAAGACAAAAGAGAGAGAGAGAGTGAGAAAAAGACGAGGCCAAAGAGAAAGACAGAGTAATTCCAAACCAGAGACAAAAAAAAGACGAGGAGAGAAAGAGAGTGAGGGAAGGTGGGGTGGGGGTGAGTGCAGAGAGAGAGATGGGGGGGGGGGGGAGAAGGATAGACAACACAGAGAGAGGGGGGGGGGGGGAGTATATAGAAATCCAGAGAGGAAAGAAATAGAGTCTGAGAGATGCAGAAAACGGCTCGCTTGCTCACACTCTCCAGGTTGCATTACACAGGCCGATCCCAATGCGGACTGAGCAGGGCCACGAGGGAGCTGGGGGGAGCTGGGGCAGCCGTGGGGGGGGGGGGGGGGAGGTGGAGGGGAGAGAGAGCTGTAGAGTGACGAATAGCAAGATGGGGGTCAGGTTTCTGGACCAATCACTTGGATTGGACGGGGTGAGGGTGAAGTGCAGATTGCAGGTGGGAGTTAGAAATGGTCTGGGGTCCGTGTTAAACTGGGAACATTGCTGCGAGTCGTGGCTGATGCTCCCGCTGACAGTCACCCTCCCACCCAGGCAAACAGCAGCCTCACCTCCACAGAGCTGCACTCAGAATAAAAGCTATTATTGTACATAAACATTTAACTTGGGCGCTGGTCATCAGCTGCGTTTACATCCAAGCCTTCGAGCATGTTTGCTTTTGGATTTGGAGCCATCGGGATTCGGAATGGGGGCAGCTTCCCGGCTCCACATCAGCTCCGATATCCCATTCCCAGCTCTTTGGCCTTGCCGCTGACCCTCGGGACGTCCTCCTCCGCTCGCTCCGTCGATGAGGGGTTGGCTTTCTGGGCCTTCATCCAGACCCGCTGCCCGGGGCCTTCGGGGAGTTCAGGGCCGGCCTCACCCTCCGAGCTGGAGTCGCTCAGATCAGTCACCTCCAGCTCGGAGTCTGTCTCCGCCTTGACCCAGGGCCCCCCGGCACTGTCGGCCGCCCGGGACTGGGCCCTGTCGCCGGCCCGGGAGAGGGAGGGGGTCTGGGGGGAGGCGGGAGGCGCCAGGTCTGCCCGCAGCGCCTGGATGACGGGGTAGGAGGGCAGCCCCTTCTGGCCCAGGCACAGCCGAGGGTAGGGGCCGGGCTGCTGGGAGCCTCTGTCGCCTGGCTCGGCCGGGGGCAGCAGGGAGATCTGAGTGGGGAGGTGAGCTAGGCCCCCCGCCAACGTGTTGGGGTAGTAGTGAGGGGGGTAGAGGGCAGACATCTTGGAGGCGGGCAGATTGAACGCGGGGGAAGGATAGGAAGGGAGGGTCCAGGGGTAGTCTGAGAAGTGGCCATTCCTTCCATAGGCACCCATCATTGCCGGAGGCTTGGAATAGTAAGGGGCCCCTGTGAAAGGAAACAGGAACAAAGTGAGGAGGAAATGCAAGACTCATCACTGATTACAGGGTAACAGTATCGATCCTTATATTCCACCCTGACCCGTGTATCCCCCATTCCCACCCTGACCCGTGTATCCCTCATTCCCACCCTGACCCGTGTATCCCTCATTCCCACCCTGACCCCTGACCCCATATCCCCCTTTCCCACCCTGACCCCTGAATCCCCCTTTCCCACCCTGACCCCTGAATCCCCCATTCCCACCCTGACCCCTGTATCCCCCATTCCCACCCTGACCCGTGTATCCCCCATTCCCACCCTGACCCCATATCCCCCTTTCCCACCCTGACCCCTGTATCCCCCTTTCCCACCCTGACCCCTGTATCCCCCTTTCCCACCCTGACCCCTGTATCCCCCTTTCCCACCCTGACTCCTGTATCCCCCTTTCCCACCCTGACCCCTGTATCCCCCTTTCCCACCCTGACCCCTGTATCCCCCTTTCCCACTCTGACCCCTGTATCCCCATTCCCATCCTGACCCCTGTATCCCCCATTCCCACCCTGACCCATGTATCCCCCATTCCCACCCTGACCCCTGTATCCCCATTCCCATCCTGACCCCTGTATCCCCCATTCCCACCCTGACCCATGTATCCCCCATTCCCACCCTGACCCCTGTATCCCCCATTCCCACACTGACCCCTGTATCCCCCATTCCCACCCTGACCCCTGACCCCATATCCTCTATTCCCACCCTGACCTTACATTCCCCATTCCATCCCTGACCCCATATCTTCCATTCCCACCCTGACCCCTGTATCCCCCATTCCCACCCTGACCCCCGACCCGTGTCCCCCCTATTCCCACCCTGACCTCTGATCCCTGTATCTCCCATTTCCACCCAGATCCCATATCCTCCATTCCCTCCAATCCCTGTATCCCCTAGTCCCACGTTGACCCCATATCCTCCATTCGCACCCTGACCCCATGTTCTCCATTCCCTGCCCTCATATTTCCCATTCCCACCCTGACCTCTGACCTCTGTATCCCCATTCCCACCTTGACCCCTGATCTCTGTATCCCCATTCCCACCCTGACCTCTGTATCTCCCATTGCCACCCTGACCCCTGTATCTACTATTCCTACCCTGACCCCGATCCTATATCTCCCATTCCCACCCTGACCTCTCTAACCCCATTCACACCCTGACCCCTGCATCTATATCCCTACCCTGACCCCTGTTCCCCATCCTCACCATGACCCCTAACCCCTGTATCCCCCATTTCCATCCTGACCCCTGTATTGTCTTATTCCCACACTGACCTCTACATTCCCATACCCACCCTGACCTCTAACCCCTGACCCCTATGTCCCCATCATGACCCCTGACCCCTATATCCTTTATTTCCATCTTGATCCTTGTATCCCCGTCCCCAGACTGACCCCTCTATCTCCCTATTCCTACCTTGACACCTGTATCCTCCCGACCCCTGATTCCCACCCTGACCCCTGTATCCCCCACATCCACACTGACCCCTATATCATTCTGGTCCCATCAATAAAGGTCAACATAGTCTGAATCCTGGCTCAATGGACATACGACACACACGCACACACACATGCACACGCATGCACACACACGCACGCACGCACACACACGCACACACACACACATCCTGTTTCTCTCTCTCTCTCTCTCCCTGTCTCCCCTCTCTCCATCTCAGTCCTTCCCTTTCCCACCCTCACACTGCATGAGAATCCCCCTCTTTCTTCAATGTCTCTCTCTACCCCTTCCCCCTACTTCTCCGACCCATGGTGTCTGCTTTTCTCTTCTTCTTTAGTCTCTCCCTTTCTCTCTCATTCTTCCCTCTCTCCCTGTCTCTTTCTCTCTCTGTCTCTCTCCTCTCTCTCCCCCCCACACCTTCTTCCCTTTCTCCCAAATGTGGCATCCCTCTCCTCTCTTTCTCACACTTTCTCTCTGTCATCCACTCTCCCTTGCATTCTCACACTCTCTCTTTCCCTACCTCTCTCAGCCAGCTAGCTCCAGGAGACTATTTAAATGGTGAGAGACAGCAGAATGTGGTGGTACAGAGGGATCTGGATGCCCTTGTGCATAAATCACAAAAGGTGAAGTCTGCAAGTCATGAGAAAGGCAAGTGGAAAATTGTCCTTTATTCCAAGAGGGATGGAGTATAAGGGTGGGGAATTCTTCTGCTGGGATTCTCCGACTTGCCCAAGGCTGGAATTCTCCAGTCCCACTGTGGTGAATGAAGACTTGGCTGAGCGCCAAATTCCCCATTCCTGCTGGCAACAGAGATGGGAACGAGTGACATTGGAGAATCCCGGCCCGTGTTCAAGGCATTGGTGAGATTGTAGATGGAGCACTGCGTTCGAGAATGAATACCTTACTTCAGGTTTGATTTGATTTGATGTCTTATTGTCACATGTATTAGTGTACAGTGAAAAGTATTGTTCCTTGCACTATGCAGACAAAGCATACTGTTCATAGGGAAGGAAATGAGAGAGAATGTATTGTTACGGTCACAGCTAGGGTGTAGAGAAAGATCAACTTAATACGAGGTAGGTCTGATGGCAGCATGATGTACCTGCATTGGAAGCAGTTCAGGAAGGCCGATTCACTCGGATGATTTCCCAGAGGAACCAATCTCTCCAATGGGGCAGGTTGGGGCAGATTGGGTCGACACCATTGGAGGCTGGAAGAATGAGGGTAATCCTATTGAAACATAGAAGAATCCAAGGACACTTGACAGAGTGGATGCTGGGAGGATGTCTCCTCTCCTGGGGGAGGGGGATCTGGAATTAACCGGGCGGTGGAGGGCACTTTCAGGATAAGGGGCCTCCCGTTGGGGATGGTGATGAGGAGGAATTTCTTCCCTCAGAGGATCCTTAGTGTTTGAAATTCTGCAGAGAGGACTTGGATCACTGAATATATTCAAGGCATATTCGAGGTTGGAGCGATTTTTGATTGCCGAGGGAGTTGGGGCTTCGGGGGAACAGGCAGGAATGGGGATTGGAGGCCACAAACAGACCAGCCATGATCTTATTGAATGGCAGAGCATGCTTGAGGGGCTGAGTGGCCTACTCCTGCTCCTAAATCGCTTGTTCTTAGTTTCTTAACTCTCTCTTCTTTGCTCCCCCTCTCTTTCTCCCTCTCCCTTCCTGTTTCTCCCCCTCTCTCTCTATCCCTCCATCATTCTCTCCCTCTCTCTATTCCGCTCTCTCCCTCTCTATCTCCCTTGCTCCTTTTCTCTGTTTCTCTGCCTCTATCTCCCTCTATCTCTCTGTCTCTCTCTCTCTCCCTCTCTCTAACTTAATCTCCCTCGATCTCTCTGCCTCTCTCTCCCTCTTTCCCCCTCTCTCCATCCTACTCCCTCTCTTTCTCTCCCACTCTTCCTCATGGCTTCTCTCTATCTCTCTGCCTCTCTCTCTTTCTTCCATCATTCCTTCTCTCTCACACACTCCATTTCTCATTCCCACTCTCTCTCTCTCTCCCTTCCTCTCTCGGTTCTGATTCTTCCTGTGCAAACTCACACACCTGAAGTGAAGAAAGCGAGGCCGGTTTCGAGTCGGAGTTTCTCTGTGTCCGCTGTGGGAATGGGACGTTCAAACACTGGATTCCGCAGCTCCCGACCCCCTGCTTCTGGAAGTCTTGGTGGAGTTAACAAGCTTTGGATTGCCTTCATGGGAAAGACAAATAGACATCACATCAAACACTCCCAGGGCTGGTACAGCACGGGGTTAGATACAGAGTAAAGCTCCCTCTACACTGTCCCCATCATACACTCCCAGGACAGGTACAGCATGGGGTTAGATACAGAGTAAAGCTCCCTCTACACTGTCCCCATCAAACACTCCCAGGACAGGTACAGCACAGGGTTAGATACAGAGTAAAGCTCCCTCTACACTGTCCCCATCAAACACTCCCAGGCCAGGCACAGCACGAGGTTAGATACAGAGTAAAGCTCCCTCTACACTGTCCCCATCAAACACTGGGGTGGCACAGTAGCTAGCACTGCTGCCTCACAGCTCCAGGGGCCCGGGTTCAATTCCTGGCTTGGGTGACTGTCTGTGTGGAGTTTGCATGTTCTCCCCATGTTGCGTTGGTTTCCTCCCACACTCCAAAGATCTGCGGGTTAGATGCATTGGCCATGCTAAATTGCCCATTAGTCCCGGGATGTGTGGGATAGAGGGATTAGAGGGGTAAATACGTAGGATCATGGAGATAGGGCCTAGGTGGGATTGTTGACAGTGCAGACTCGATGGGCCGAATGGCCTCCTTCTGCACTGTAGGCATTCTGAAATTCTATCTGTAATTATTCCCAGGACAGGTACAGCATGGGGTTAGATACAGAGTAAAGCTCCCTCTACACTGTCCCCATCAAACACTCCCAGGACAGGTACAGCATGGGGTTAGATACAGAGTAAAGCTCCCTCTACACTGTCCCCATCAAACACTCCCAGGACAGGTACAGCATTGGGTTAGATACAGAGCCTTCCCGAGTTACAGCGACAATATCTCACGTTGATAAAGCACCTTAACGAAGGATAATTCCGGTCACATCTCTTCACACGAGCTATTTATTATCCAAAATTTGACAGCGAGACGAGGGATAATTGGAACGTATAACCTGGAGCTTGGCCCAGGAGGCAGGCTCTCCGGAGGCTGGTAAAGGAGGCTGGACAGAGGCAGAGAGCTTTAGGGATGAAATTCTGGAGCTTAACGCCCCAGCTGACAATGGCAGAGTGATGGAGACCGGAATTGGAGCAGCGCAGAGAACTCGGAATGGTGTAGAGCTGGAGGAGGTTACAGAGATAGGGAGGTGTGCAGGGGCTGGAGGAGGTTACAGAGAAGGGAGGGTTGTAGGGACTGGAGGGGGTTACAGAGATAGGGAGGGTTGTAGGGACTGGAGGAGGTTACAGAGATAGGGAGGGTTGTAGGGACTGGAGGGGGTTACAGAGATAGAGAGGGGTGGGGCATTGGAGCAGGTTACAATGATAGTGAGGGTTGTAGGGGCTGGAGGAGGTTACTGAGATAGGGAGGGGTGTAGGGGCTGGAGGAGGTTACAGAGATAGGGAATGTTCTAGGGGCTGGAGGAGGTTACAGAGATAGGGAATGTTCTAGGGGCTGGAAGAGGTTACAGATATTGGGAGGGTTGTAGGGGCTGGAGGTGGTTACTGAGATAGGGAGGGGTGTACGGGCTGGAGTAGGTTACAGAGATAGGGAGGGTTGTAGGGGCTGGAGGAGGTTACAGAGATTGGGAGGGGTGTAGGGGCTGGAGGAGGTTACTGAGATAGGGAGGGGTGTACGGGCTGGAGGAGGTTACAGAGATAGGGAGGGTTGTAGGGGCTGGAGGAGGTTACAGAGATAGGGAGGGGTGTAGGGACTGGAGGGGGTTACAGAGATAGGGAGGGTTGTAGGGACTGGAGGAGGTTACAGAGATAGAGAGGGGTGGGGCATTGGAGCAGGTTACAACGATAGTGAGGGTTGTTGGGCTGGAGGAGGTTACAGAGATTGGGAGGGTTGTAGGGGCTGGAGGAGGTTACAGAGATTGGGAATGTTCTTGGGGCTGAAGGAGGTTATGGAGAAACGAAGGGAATGAGGTCATGCAGGGATCTGAAAACATTAAGGACATTTTTCGAAGGGAGGCTGCAAGGCTGAGGGCCAGGGTCAGTCAGCGCGGACAGTGGGTTGAAGAGGAGTTTGGATTGATTGAGGCCTGGCCTCTGTGGGGCTTGTCTGGTTTTTGATGTACCTCGGTGGTGACTGGTGAGCAGTCTTGGCTCTGGCTGTTATTGAATGGGTTGGAGGTGAGCAGTAACTGTGAGTGGCTCATATCCAGCAGAGGGTAATTCACCAGGATGACTTTACTGAAGTTAAACTTGTAGGTGAAGCGCTTGCCCTTGGTCTTGTGAAGGATCCGCTTGTTGTAGTAATACCTGGAAAAGATCAGCAAGGGACAGAGTCAGTGAGAGATACGGAGAGACTGAGAGAGACACAGAGACCCCCACCTTCCAGTCAGACCCCAACCTCCCAATATAGACTCTCAGACAGAGCCCAGATGAACACAGGGAACCCCCAGGGTGGCCACGGGGACACCTAGAGTGACACAGAAACCCCCCCAGGGTGGCCACGGGGGTCACCTAGAGTGACACAGAAACCCCCCCAGGGTGGCCATGGGGACACCGAGAGTGACACAGAAACCCCTCAGGGTGACGCAAAGAATCCGGGAGTGGCTTAGTTCGAGTGAAGCAGAGACAATCGGCAGTGACACCACAGTGAGTCTTCGTTCCCTACGCAGTGAGCCTCCAACAGACACTGGGGTCTTGGAGAGGGGTCACCGTCCATCAGACTGTCTGTCTGAAGGTCCCCTTGGTAGGCAGGAGCAGGGGAGGGAGGGATAGAGGGATAGAGTGAGAGAGGGAGGGAGAGAGGGATGGATTGAGAGTGGAAGGGTGGGAGGGAGATTGGGAGGGAAAAGGGAAGGAGAGAGAGAGGGAGTGAGGGAAGGAAAGAGGGAGGGAAAGAGGGATGGAGTGAGAGTGGAAGGGTGGTAGGGAGTTGGGGAGGGAAGGAAGGAGAGAGAGAGACGTAAAAGGGAGGGTGAGTAAGAGGGAGAGAGGGTGAGGGAGGGTGGGAAGGAAGCATTACCTCAGGGCCCGACTCAGCTTGTCGTAATTCATGTGCGGTTTGCACTTGCGGACGCCCCAGAGCTTGGCCACTTCGTCCGGGTCCTTGATGACAAACTCCCCGTAGTCTCCCTGCCAGGCGATAACGTTCTGATATTCCTCCTTCTGCAGCAGTTCCAGGATAAAGTGCCAGAGCTGGATCTGCCGGGATCCGGGACTCGATTCCGGCTTGTAGGCCCAGTCTGGGAACGCAAAGCCTGCGGAGACATTAACAGGAAAGGCAGAGCGGTTAGGAGAGGTTTCCACCCTGTGCTTCCAACCTCTTAGAGTACGGATTCAGTGCAGCGTCTCAAACAATGCACAAGCCACTCGGCTAGTTGCCTGATGGTCCAACAATTCAACATGCATTGCAATGTCCCACACTCTCCCCATGGCCCTGTGTCAACCTCAAACTAATCCCTCGCTCTCTGAAGAATCAAACAAATGTTCGACTGTTGAACACAAAGTGGCAAATTGCGTTTCACTCAATCACAGTCACCACATTTTTGGAAGGTTGTGAGGATTTTTGAAGGGGTGTGGAGGAGATTCATCAAAATTGTTGCAAACACATGGCATTTTAGCTACAAGGTTTGAAAACATAGAAAATAGGGGTAGGAGTAGGCCATTCAGCCCTTCGAGCATGTTCCACCATTCAAAGGTTCATCCTTTACTCAACCCCATACTCCTGCGCTCTCCCCATACCCCTTGACACATTTAGAGTCTGGAAATCTATCTATTTCCTTCTGAAATACAGACAGTGACTTGGCCTGCATTCTGTGGTCGAGAATTCTACATGTTCACCACCCTCTGATTTGCTTCTGTGGGCAGCACGGTGGCACAGTGGTTAGCACTGCTGCCTCACAGCGCCAGGGACCTGGGTTCGATTCCAGCCTCGGGTCACTGTCTGCATGTTCTCCCCATGTCTGCATGGGTTTCCACCGGGTGTTCCGGTTTCCTCTCACACTCCACAGATGTGTAGGTTAGGTTGGTTGGCCATGCTAAATTGCCCCTTAGTGTCAACGGGGCTAGCAGGGTAAATGGTCTCCTCTGTGTCCTGAGGCTGTGACCCCTTGTTCTGGACCCCCAAGGCAGAGGAAACAATATCCCTGCATCCAGTCTGTCCAGCCCTGTCAGAATTTTATACGTCTCAATTAGATCCGACTCATTCTTTTCAACTCCAGTGAATACAGACCCGGTTGACCCAATCTCATACATCAGTCCTGCCATCCCAGGAATCAGTCTGGCGAACCTTTGCTGCACTCCCTCTGTGGCAAGTATGTTCTTTCTGGATGACGAGACCAAAACTGCACACAATTCTCCAACTTGGAGGAACTGCGGTTGTTCCTCTTGGAGTGAAAGAGATGGAGGAAAGACTTGACAGAGATTGTGCAGGATTATTTAGAAAAAGCAAAGGGAAAGTCTATTCCCTTTCGTAATTGTTACAAAGAATCATAAAATCATCACTGGCACGGTGGCACAGCGGTTAGCACTCCTCCTCCTCACAGCGTCAGGGACCCGGGTTCAATTCCAACCTCGGGTCACTGTCTGTGTGAAGCCTACATGTTCTCCCCGTATCAGCGTGGGTTTCCTCCGGGTGCTCCGGTTTCCTCTCACACTCCAAAGATGTGCGGGTAAGGTGGATTGGCCATGCTAAATTGCCCCAGGTGTCAGGGGGACTAGCGAGGGTAAATATGTGAGGTTATAGGAATAGGGCCTGGGTAGGATCGTGGTCGGTGCAGACTTGATGGGCCGAATGGCCTCTTTCTGCACTGTAGGGATTCTATGAGAATCCCTATGGTGCAGAAAGAGGCCATTCGGCCCATCGAGCCTACACTGACAACAATCCCACCCAGGCCCTACCCCCGTGACCCCACGTACTTACCCTGCTAATCTCCCTGACACTAAGGGGCAATTTTGTATGGCAAACCCACCTAACCCGCACACCTTTGGAGGGTGGGAGGAAACCGGAGCCCCCGGAGGAAACCCACACTGATGCGGGGAGAACATGCAAACTCCACACAGTCACCCAAAGCCAGAATTGAACTCGGGTGCCTGGCGCTGTGAGATAGCAGTGATAACCACTGTGCCACCGTGCTGCCCAAAGGAATGGGGGGCGGGGAGCAGAGATTTAAGGGGCAGGAATATCTGTGCAACCTGCCATTGGTCGGCCGTTGGACCTCTAGCCCAGCCATCGTCAACAGGAAATTCCGGCTCAGCTTTTTGACTGGGGGGCGATTGGGAGGGTGGTGGGATGTCATTTATTTACATTGCAGGATGACAAATATCATGATTGTAAATAAAAAACTTTTATTAAGAACAGAACATGGACATAATCGCACAACTGCACCCTGGTTGTAGCTTACATTTAAATATGCTATCTGACCTCTGACTCCCAGGTCAGGTGACCCATGAAACACTGAACATACCATATTATATCTAATACTGGGGTCCCATGTCGTAATCTCTGTAATATCATGGCAGCTGATGAAAGGAAGACCATTATTTTCTTACGAGTGGTAATGACCTGGTGCTAGCTGCCCACAAGGGTGGTTATGGGATGGCCGCCTGAGTTAGATAAACCCACAAAGCTATGAGTAGGAAGGACATTGGGATGGACTGGATGGCTTCATAGAGACTCTCTGGACTCAAGAGGCTGAATGGTCTCCTTCTGTTCTCTAATGACTCTATGGCTGGAATTTTACTGGCCCACTGCCCCGAGAATCGGAGCGGGTGACGGGCGGAGCATGGGAAGGTCCATTGACCTTGGGCGGGATTTTATGGTTTCGGGACAAGCGAGGCTGTAACTCAGTGATGGGGGGAGGGGAGGGGGGGGGGGAAGTGGTGTTGGGGCAGAGGGTGGGACAGGGGTGTTGGGGGGAAAAACATTGAGAGAAACAAGATGTCAGCAGTGGAACTTCAGGTTGATAAATTTGTGAGAAAAACAGTGCAAATTTATATCACAAGGGATGTCAAATATAAAAAGTCAAACTGCAAATTTTCTTTCCTTCAGTTATGTTTGTGGGTGTCACTGGCTGGGCCCAGCATCTATTACCCATCCCTAATTGCCCCTTGAGAAGGTGGTGCTGAGCCGCCTTCTTGAGCCACTGCAGTCCCTGTGATGTAGCTATGCTCACAGTGCTGTTAGGGAGGGAGTTCTAGGATTTTGACCCAATGACAAGTGAATGAAGGGCTGATATATTTCCAAGTCAGGATGGTGAGTGACTTGGAGGAGGACCTCCAAGTGGTGGTGTCCCCATGTGTCTGCTGCCCTTGTCCTTCTACGGAGTACGGGAAAGAGATAGAGAATCTGGTGAACTGGTGCGATGAGAAGAATCTCTCCCTCAATGTCAACGAAAAGAACCAGATAGTCATTGACTTGAGGAAGCGCAGTGGAGAACATGTCCCTGTCTACATCAACGGTGATGAAGTGGAAATGGTCGAGTGCTTCAAGTTTCGAGGTGTCCAGATCACCAACGACCTGTCCTGGTCCCTCCATGCCAACACTATAGTTAAGGAAGCCCACCAACGCCTCAAATTTCTCAGGAGGCGAAGGAAATTTGGCACATCCGTTACGACTCTCACCAATTCTTATAGGTACATCATAGAAAGCAACCTTTCTGGTTGTATCACAGCTTGGTATGGCTCCTGCTCTGACCAAGACCGCAAGAAACTACAAAGGGTCATGAACGCATCCCAATCCATCACTCAAACCAGCCTCCAATCCACTGACTCTGTCTACACTTCCCGTTAACTCGGAAAAGCAGCCAGCATAATTAAGGACCCCACACACCCCGGACATTCTCTCTTCCACTTTCTTCCATCGGGAAAAACTTACAAATGTCTGAGAACATGTACCAATTGATTCAGGAACAGTTTCTTCCCTGCTGCCATCAGACTTTCTGAATGATCCTACCAACAACTGTAACCAACCTATCAACTAACAGCAACATTATATTCTGCACCCTCTCCTTTCCTTCTCCCCTATGTATTCTATGAACAGTATGCTTTGTCTGTACAGTGCATAAGATACAATACTTCTCACTGTATCCCAATACATGTGACAATAATAAATCAAATCAAATTCACTCACCCAATCATCACATCCTTCGATTCCTTTCCCCCTCATGTGTTTATTCAGCTTCCCGTAAATGTGTCCATATTATTCACCTCACCATCTCACTGTGACAGTGAGTTGCATATTCTCCTCTCTCCTTGTGGGAGCGAGTCCCACATTCTCCCCACTCCCTGTGGGAGCAAGTCCCACATTCTTCCCACTCTCTGTGGGAGCGAGTCCCACAATATCCCCACTCCCTGTGGGAGTGAGTCCCAGATTCTCCCCACTCTCTGTCGGAGTGAGTCCCACATTATCCCCACTCCCTGTGAGAGCAAGTCCCATTCTCCTCACCCACCTTGGGAGTGAGTCCCGCATTCTCCCCATTTCCCTTGGGAGCGAATCCCACATTTTCCCCACTCCCTGTGGGAGCAAGTTCCACATTTTCCCCACTCCCTGAGGAAGGAAGTTTGAATACGAGCTCCCTGAGGACAGGTACTTCGCCCACATGGTGGGGCTCATATACTGAGCCCTATATAAAGCAAGACCATGAGAGGATCCATTAACTGTTTAGTCCCAGTAGGGACCTGTCATGTTCACCACAGGTTTGCGGTTGTTGTATTTTTCCATTTGTGCACTAGAAGCACAGTTCCTTCACAGCCGACTCCTGGAGTTATTATAGTGGTAGAGGCAGGAATCTTCACAACACTTCAGAAGCGCTTAGATGAGCGCTTGAAGCGCCGTAGCATACAAGGCTGTGGACCAAGTGCTCGAAACTGGGATTAGAATAGATAAGTGCTGAGTGTCTGGCACAGACAGGATGGGCTGAAGAGCCTCTTTCCATGCTGTAAAGCACTGTGACGAACGAGTTGCCAGAGAGACAGACAATAGTAAGGCTGAGAGATTTCAGTCAGAGGGGGGAGATGCTAGTTCATGCTATGGTGAGGCTGTGGGACACACATTGGGTGTTAATGGTTAGGGCAGCAGCTGTCAGCATCAGATTGGTTTGGGGCATGAAGGAACACGGGATGCAGGGAATGTGATTCGATCCATTTGCTCACATGAAGCAGGAAGACAAGACTGGACCAATTGCTGTGTATCTCTGCTTCATTCTCTGTGTCGGTCTGTCTATCTAGCTGTAGTTTATCCAGGAAAAGGGAACATTCAGTCCTCCCACCGCACTATTCTGTGACATCACAGCTGTTCTTCTCATTCCACACCATTCTCCTGCACCATCCCCAACACTCCTTGAAGTCTGTATCTCGAAATCTCTCGTTCTCTGTCCTGAACACACTCATTGAGTGAGTCTCCACCACCCTCTGCACAGACAATTCCAAAGATTCACAGCTCTGAGTGAAGAAATTCCTCCTCATCTCTGTCATAAATGACCCATTCCTTACTCTGAGACTGCTGTGCACTAGAAGCACAGGCAGACCTCCCACTCACCTGACGAAGGAGCAGCGCTCCGAAAGCTGGTGGTGTTTGCTACCAAATAAACCTGTTGAACTTTAACCTGGTGTTGTTAGACTCCTTACTGTGTTTACCCCAGTCCAACGCCGGCATCTCCACATCGTGTCTGTCTATCTGCCAAAGTATCTGCCTGCCTGCCTATGTGTCTGCCTGTCTACCTCTCTGTCTGTCTGCCTGTCTATCTTCCTCCCCCTCTCCCTGCCCCTTTCCCTCCCTGTCTACCTCTCCCTGTTGTTTACTCTGCAACAAAGTGAAATAGTGCAAATGTTGGAAATCGAAAATGAAAAGAGGAACCACTGGAAACACTCAGCAAGTAGGTCGGGCAACTCTGTGGAGAGAGAAACAGAGTTAACATTTCAGGACAGTTTCCTGGTGTCAGCCACATTTAACTGTCTCCACCTTTCATGTCTTCACTCTATCTAATACAGTCTTCATCTGTTGTTAGTAGGGTTACCAGACCTAATGTTGTTCCCTTGTTCAAGAAACGATAAAGGGATAATCCAGGAAATTATAGACCGGTGAGTCTCACATCAGTGATTGGGATGTTATTGGAGAGGATTCTTAGGGATAGGATTTACGTACATTTGGAGAACCATGGCTGAATTAGGAAAAGTCAGCTTGGCTTTGTGCGGAGCAGGCCATGTCTTACTAACTTAGTTGCTTTTTTCCGAGGAGGTGACGAAGGTGATTGATTGAGGGTAGAGCAGTGGATGATGGCTTTCGACAAGGTCCCTCCTGGTAACTTGGCTGCTTGGATTCAGAATTGACTTGCCCACAGAAGTCAGAGTGGTGGAAGGGTGTTTTTCTGGCTGGAGGTGTCTGTGACTAGTGGTGTTCTGCAGTGATCCGTACTGGGACCTCTGCTGATGGTGATATATATAACTGACTTAGATGAAAATGTAGCTGGATGGGTTAGCAAGTTTGCAGATGACACAAAGATAACTGGAGTGGTGGATAGTGTAGAAGATTGTCAAACAATACAGCGGTATATAGATCCGTTGCAGATGTGGGCAGAGAAATGGCAGATGAAATTTAGCCTGGGTAAGTGTGAGGTGCTGCACTTGGGGGGACCAAATGTTAAGGGTAAGTATACACTTAATGGCAGGATCCTGAACAGCATTGATGTACAGAGGGATCTTGGGGTTCACGTCCATTGCTCCCTGAAAATGGCTACACAAGTAGACAGGGTGGTAAAGAAGGCGTACGGCATGCTTGCCTTTACTAGTCGGGACATTGACTACAAAAGTCAGGATGTCATGTTGCAGCTTTATAAAACTTTGGTTAGGCTGCACCTGGAGTATTGTGTTCAATTCTGGTCGCCACGTTACAGGGAGGATGCGGAGACTTTGGAGAGAGTGCGGGAGAAGTTTACCAGGATGCTGCCTGGATTAGAGGGTATGAGCTATAAGGGGAGGCTGGACAGATGAGGGCTGTTTTCTCTGGAGCGGCTGAGGGGAGACCTGACAGAAGTCTATAAAATTATGAGGGGCATAGATAGGGTTGACAATCAGAAGCTTTGTCCCAGAGTTGAAATGTCTAATACTAGGGGGCATTAACGTAAGGCAAAAGGGGAAAAGTGAGATGTGAGGGGCAAATTTGTCTACACAGAAAGTGGTAGGTGTCTGGAATGTGCTGCCAGGGGTGGTGGTGGAGGCAGATACGACAGGGATGTTTAAGGGGCTTTTAGATAAGCACATGAATATGCAAGGAATAGAAGGATATGGAGCAAGGGCAGGCAGCAGAGATAATTTGGCATCGTGTTCGGCACAGCATCGTGGGCCGAAGGGCCTGTTCCTGTGTTGTGCTGCTCTATGTTCTCTCTGTTTTATTTATGTCTCCAGCCTCTGAATGAGTTTGCACTCATCACAGCTGGATAATCCGATTACCTCTAGCAATGTATCCCCTGTCCCCAGGTGCTGGAAACACTCAGCAGGTCGGGCGCCATCTGTGGAGAGAGAAACAGAGTTAACATCTCAGCTCAATGGCCGGCCATCAGAACTGGGAGATGTTAGAGAAGCAGCAAGGTGTAAATGAGTAGGGAAAGGAAGGAGGGGGCAAGAGTACTAAAGGCCCGTGATAGGGCAGAAAACAGGAGAGATTGAATGACAAAGTGGGATGCAAAGTGGGGCAAATTAAATTTACAAAGGGTTCGGGGGGGAGGGGGCAGAGGAGGTGGAAGTGGTAATGGCAGAATCATTGCCGGCACCTAATGCCTGAAAAGATATGAGCAGCGGTTATGGTTTGAACTTGTTGAACTCAATGTTGAAGGTGGCACAGTGGTTAGCGCCAGGGAGCCGGGTTCAATTCCGGCCGCAGGTCACTGTCTGTGTGGAGTTTACACGTTCTCCCCGTGTCTGCGTGGGTTTCCTCCGGGTGCTCCGGTTTCCTCCCACAGTCCAAAGATGTGTGGGTTAGGTGGATTGGCCATGTTAAATTGCCCCTTAGTGTCGGGGGCCCAGCAGGGTAAATACGTGGCATTACAGGGAGAGGGCCTGGGTGGGATTGTTGTCAGTGCAGATGGGCTGAGTGGCCTCCTGCACTGTAGGGTTTCTAGGCTGCAGTGCGCGGTGACGAGGGGCAAGGTCATGTTCCTTCAGCTCACTCTGAGCGTCACTGGGATGCTATGGCATGCCGAAGACAGGGAGGAGCAGAGCAGGAGCCAGGAGGAGTAGGAGGAGGGGGAGTAAAATGGCGAAAGACCAGAAGCTGAGGGTCTCACTGCTGCCATTCAACCGCCCCATTACTACCCCTTTTTGTGGCTGTGCAACACCATTGCTTCGTCATTTAATCCCTCCTGCCTGCCCAATCCATTGTAGATCACCCCCTTTCACTCTTTCACATATAAATTAACTTTCTGTTTCTCCTTCTATAGATTCAACCTGATGTGCTGATTAATTCCAGTGTTTAACAGGAACGTTGCAAGCTTTGCTGTGTTTGGCTTTTGGGGTGAATGTGGGCATTGTTAAAGGGCGAAGGGGAAAGAGCGAGGCAATGCATCTCGGAAGTGTGCTACTCAAGATGTAAGGAAGCGCACGGGGCATGTGGGAAAATAAAGCATTTTTGAAAGGCAGGTAGTGCTGTGAATGTGGGAAACAATTGATCACGCACACAAACAAGAGCAATGAGGTGAATGGACAAAAAAAATTGTTTTAAAAATATCAGCTAAGAGACAAATATCAAGAGGGATATTGGAGCAAACTTCACGATCAACTGACATTACAGGTATGGAAAACGTAATGTTCCCCTGAAGGGCAAAGTAAGAAGTCTTACAAAACCAGGTTAAAGTCTCACTGACAATGTCAATGTCTGTAACAGTGTCTATACGTGTCTTTAACAGTGACTGTAACAATGACTCTAAACGTGTCTATAAGAATGTCTATAAGAGTGTCTAAAAGAGTGTCTATCACAGTGACTATAACAGTGACGATAACAGCGTCTATAACCATGTCTACAAAAGTGTCTAAAACAGTGTCTAAAACAGTGGCAGCATCTATAACCTGATGAAGGAGCAGCGCTCCGAAAGCTTGTGCTACCAAATAAACCTGTTGGACTTTAACCTGGCATTGTGAGACTTCTTACTGTGCCCACCCCAGTCCAACGCCAGCATCTCCACATCATTCCCCTGAAGGCACAGAGAATGTCTCAGGTTAAAGCTGGCCCACCCTCACAACTGAAGGGTACCCAGGATTAAGGGCTCCAAATAGCAGTGCTCTGAGATGAGAACGCAAGATTCAATGTGGACAGGAGGGAATAATCTGAGGGAGCGAATAAAAGTGATGGCAAAACGTAATGGGTCCCTGATGAATGAGATCATAGAATCCCTACAGTGCAGAAGGAGGCCATTCGGCCCATTGAGTCTGCACCGACCATAATCTCACCCAGACCCTATTCCCACAACCCCACATATTTACCCCACTAATCCCCTGACATTAGGGTCAATTTAGCATGGCCAATCAACCTAACCCGCACATCTTTGGACTGTGGGAGGAAACCGGAGCACCTGGAAGAAACCCACGCAGACAAGGGGAGAACGTGCAAATTCCACACAGACAATGACCCAAGGCTGGGTATGTTATAGAGACTGTTATAGACACTGATAGAGACACTGTTATAGTCACTTTTCTGACTGTTCTCGAACTGTAATAAACACTGTTATGGACTGCGAAAGTCAGTGTCATAGACACTGTTGTAGATGCTGCCACTGTTTTAGACACTTTTTAAATTCACTTTTGTAGACATGGTTATAGACGCTGTTATAGTCACTGTGATAGACACTCTTTTGGACACTCTTATAGACATTCTTGTAGACACGTTTAGAGTCATTGTTACAGTCACTGTTAAAGATACTTATAGACACTGTTACAGACATTGACATTGTTTTAAACACAGTTAGAGACACTATTATAGTCGCTGTTACAGTCACTGTTATAGACACTGCTGTGGCCAGTGCTATAAAAACTGTAAGAAACACCTTTACAGACACTGTTACAGATACTGTAATAGATATTGACACTGTTACTGTTATAAACACAGTTAGGGGTACAATAATAGTCACTCTCATAGTCACTGTTATAGACAATGTTATAGACACTGTTGTAAACACTGTTATAGACACTCTTATTGATGCTGTTTGTGTCACTGTTATAGTCTCTGTTATAGTCACTGCTATAGACACTGTTATAGACACTGTTATAGATGCTGTTTAGGTCATTGTTATAGACACTGTTGTAGACACTTATAGACACTGTTATAGAAACTGTAATAAGCACTAATAATATGCACTGATGTACATAATCTTACTGTCATAGTGAAAGTCACTGTAATTGTCACTCTTATGGACAATGTAATAGTCACAGTTATAGGTGCTGTTATACACGTTAATATAGTCAGCGTTGTAGAAACTGTTACAGACACTGTTATTGACACTGTTACGAACACTGTTATTGACACTGTTATTGATGCTGTTATGGACACTGTTATTGACACTATCATTAACATTGTTATGCATGCTGTTATGCATATTCTTATAGTCACCATCATAACAAATGTTAAAGAAACAGTAATAAGCACTGTCATATACATTGTTTACACAATCTTACTAAAATGGTCAAAGACACTATAATTGTTACTCTTAGACATTGTATTAATTACAGTTATTGACAGTGTTATCAACACTGTTAGAGACACTGTTATAGTCATTGTTTTAGTTGCTGTTATCGACACTGTTAGAATATAGAACCATAGAACATTACAGCACAGAAACAGGCCTTTTGGCCCTTCTTGCCTGTGCCGAACCATTTTTCTGCCTAGTCCCACTGACCTGCACCTGGACCATATCCCTCCACACCCCTCTCATCCATGTACTGTCTAAGTTTTTCCTAAATGTTAAAAGCCCACATTAACCACCTCATCTGGCAGCTCATTTCACACTCCTGTGAATCTGGAAATACTCTTTATCAGGCTTGGCTCGACAAAAATTGATTCAACTCCAGGTATCTGGTTAACTTCTTTATTCCCTTTTACGACGTCGGGTCAGTCTTCCGTAATGGTGCGGGTTACCGAAGCCTGCAGCCATCAGGGGAGACTGAACACATTTCCCGCGCTTTTTACAGTTTAAATACTGCTTCAGAACCGGCGCCAAAAACATCACGTGACCACACCCAACCGCAAATTCAAATACTTTTTCAGAACAGGCGCCAAAACATCGCTATCTAAGCAACACTATACATATATTTGCATCCACACTCCCACCACTCTCTGTGTGAAGAAGCCCCCCCTAATATTCCCTTTAAACTTTTCCCCCCTCACCCTTAACCCATGTCCTCCAGTTATTTTCTCCCCTAGCCTCAGTGGAAAAAGCCTGCTTGCATTCACTCTATCTATGCCCATCATAATTTTATACACCTCTATCAAATCTCTCCTCATTCTTCTGCGCTCCAGGGAATAAAGTCCTAACCTATTCAACCTTTCTCTGTAACTCAGTTTCTCAAGTCCCGGCAACATCCTTGTAAATCTTCTCTGCACTCTTTCAACCTTATTAATATCCTTCCTGTAATTAGGTGACCAAAACTGCACACAATACTCTAAATTTGGCCTCACCAATGTCTTACACAACCTCACCATAACATTCCAACTCCTATACTCAATACACTGATTTATAAAGGCCAATAAATGTTGTAAACACTGTTGTAGACACTGTTGTAGACACTGTTAGAGGCACTGTTATAGTAGAAGCACTGTTATAGACACTGCTATAGACAGTGTTATCGACACTGTTACCGACACTGTTACATCACTGTCATAAACAATGCTATAAACATCGTTATACACAATCTTCCAGTCACTGTAATTTGCACTGTTATAGACATTTTGTCACTGTAGTAGACACTAATAAAAACTGTTATAGAAACCGTTACAAGCATTTTTATACACAATGTTACTGTCACTGTCAAATACACTGTAATTGTCACTGTTTATAGACATCATAATAGTCACAGTAATAAACACTGTTATGGTCACTTTATAGTCAGTGTTACAGAAATTGTAATAAGCACTATTATAGACACTTTTATAGACACTGTTATAGACACTTTTATAGATACTTTTATAGATACTTTTACAGACACTGTTCTAGTTGCTGTTATGGACACTGTTATGGACATTGTTATTCTCACTGTTATAGAAATTGTAATAAGCACTATTATAGGCACTATTGTATGCATTGGTGTACACTGTTATATCACTGTCTTAAACAATGCTGTAAGCATTGTTATCCACAATCTTACAGTCATGGACAAAGACACTGTAATTTACACTGCTACAGAAATTTTATAGTCACTGTATTCAACGCTGTAATAGACATTGTTATGAACACTGTTATAGAAACTGTAATAGACTGTTATAGGCACTGTCATAAGCATTGTTGTACACAATCTTACTGTTAAGGTCAAAGACACTGTTATTGTCACTGTTATAGACACTGTTATAGACACTGTTATAGTCATATTATAGAGACTGTTATACTCACTGTTATATCACTGTCTTAAACATATAACAATGCTATAAGCATTGTTATACACAATCTTACAGTCACGGTCAAAGACATTGTAATTGTCACCATTTATAGACATTGTAATAGTCACAGTTATAATCACTGTTATAGACACCACTGTTATAGACACTGTTATAGTCAGTGTAATGGAAACTGTTATAGACACTTATAGACACTGTAATAAGCAATGTTATTTGCACCGTTATGAGTATTGTTGTACACAATCTGTCATGGTCAAAGACACTGTAATCGTCAACAGTTACTGACTGTTATAGACACTGTTACTGACACTGTTACAGACACTGTTACAGACACTGTTAAAAGCACTGTTATAGACACTGTTATAGACACTGTAATAAGCATTGTTATATGCACAGTTATAGTCACTGTTACAAGCTTCGTTGTACACAATCTTACTGTAATTGTCACTTTTATAGACATTGTAACAACCACAGTTAGACTGTTGTTGACACTTTTAGAGACACTATTATCGACACTGTTACAGACACTGTTATATGCAGTTTTACAGACACTCTTATAGACACTTTTAAAGATAGTAATAGACACTGTTGTACAAACGGGGAAAGGCACTGTTATAGTCACTGTTATAGTCACTGTTATGAACACTGTGAAAGTCACTGTTATAGACACTGTTCTAGACACTGCAATAAGCACTGATATAGATACTTATACTCACTGTTATGAATACAGATAGAGACAATAACATAGACACTGTTATATACATCACAATAGTCACTGTTATAGTCACAGTTATAGCTACTGTTATATTCACTGTTAAGATCACTCTTATAGACTTTCTTATAGTCACTGTTTTTGACACTGGTATAGACACTGTTAGAGACACTGTTATAGACACCGGTATAGACACCATGATAGACACTGTTTTTTCACTGTTAGGAACACAGTTAGAGACATTGTTATAGACACTGTAATAGAAGCTGTTATATTCACTGATATTGACACTGTTATAGACACTGTTATAGACTTTGTATGAAAACTTTTTTAGCCACTTATAGTCACTCTTATCGACACTGTTGTAGACACTGTTATAGACGCCGTTATAGACAGTGTTATAGAAACTGTAAGAAACACAGTGACAGAAAATGTTCCAGATACTGTTAGACACTGTTATAGGCATTGATATTGTCACTGTTATAAACACAGTTAGAGACACTATCTTAGAAACTGTCATAGACACTGTTAGAGACACTGTTACAGAAACTGTAATAAGCACTGTTATATGCACTGTTATAGGCAATATTATAAGTATTGACGCACACAATCTTACTGTCACGGTCAAACACTCTGTAATTGTCACTGTTTATAGACATTGTAATAGTCAGAGGAATAGACATTGTTATAGACACTATTATAGAGAACGTTATAGATACTGTAATAGTCACTGTGTTTTTAAAGTTTATTTATTAGTGTCTCAAGTAGGCTTACATTAACACTGCAATGAAGTTACTGTGAAAATCTCCCAGTCGCCACACTCCGGCGCTTGTTCGGGTACACTGAGGGAGAATGTAGCATGGCCAATGCATCTAACCAACCCATCTTATGGACTGTGGGGAAAATGGAGCACCCAGGGGAAACCCATGCGGACACAGGGAGAATGTGCAGACTCCGCACAGACAGTGACCCAAGCCGGGAATCGAACCTGGATCACTGGCGCTATGAGGCGGGAGTTCAAAACTCTGTGCCACAGTGCTGCAGTTATAGACACTGTTATAGTCACTTTTATAGACACTGTTATGGACACTGTTGTCGAGATTGTTATAGAGAATGTTATAGATACTGTTATAGTCACTGTTGTAGACACTGTTATAGATACTGTTATAGAGAATGTTATAGTCACTGTTATAGATACAGTAATAGATGTTGTTATAGTCACTGTTATAGTTGCTGTTATAGTCACTGTTATAGACAACGTTATAGTCCCTGTTTTGGACACTGTTACAGACACTGTTATACTCTATGTTATAGACACTGTTATAGACATTCTCAGAGTCACGGTCATAGACACTGTAGTAGACACCATTATGAACACTCTTGTAGATGCTGTTATAGACAATAATATAGACACTTATAGACATTGTAGTCATGACTTTTGTAGTCACGATTAGAGACATTGTTTTAGACACTGTTATAGACGCTGTTATAGTTGTGGTTACATATACTTTATAGACACTGTTATAGACACTGTTATAGGTACTGTTTAGATACTGTTATATTCTGTGTTATAAGCACTGTTAAGGTACTGTTATAGTCACTGTAATAGACACTGTTATAAACCCTCATATGGACGCTGTTAAGTCACTGTTATAGACAATTGTATAGACACTGCTATAGACACTGTCATATTCACTGTTACAGACACTCTGACACTGTAGTAGATACTGTTTTAGACACAGTTATAGTTGCTGTTATTGATAATTTCTAGACACTGTCATTGTCATAGTACCTGTTATAGACATTCTTGTAGTCACTGTTATAGATGCTGTTCAAAACTTTGTTATAAACACTGTTATAGATACTATTAGACACACTGTTATAGATACTATTAGACACACTGTTATAGATACTATTATAGACACTATTATAGACACTGTTATAGACACTGTTATAAAAGCTGTTCTAGACACTGTATATTCACTGTTATATACATTGTTATAGACACTGTTATAGACACTGCTATAAAAGCTGTTATAGACACTGTTATAGACACTGTTACAAACTGCCACTGTTATAGACATGTTTAAAGGCACTGTAAGAGACATTGTTATATGCATTGTTATAGATACTGTTATAGGCACTATTTTAGGCACTGTCAAAGACACTGTTGTAGCCACTGTTATAGACACTGTTGTAGATACTGTTGTAGATAATATTCTTGAGACTGTTATAGTCACTGTTATACTATCTGTAATAAACACTTTTACAGGCCCTGTTATAAGCATTGTTGTGCACAATCTTAGTGCCATGGTCAAAGACACTGTAATTGTCATTGTTAATAGTCACAGTAACAGACACTGTTATATCCTCTGTTGTAGACACTGTTATAGTCTCTGTTCAAGGCACTGTTATAGACACTGCTATAGTCACTATTATAGACAATGTTATAGACATTGTTACAGATACTGTTACAGATACTGTTATAGTCTCTGTTATAGACACTATTATAGACATTTCATAGACAATGTTACAGTCAGTTACAGGCACTGTTACAGTCACTGCCAAAGTCACTGTCATAATCATTATTAGAGACATTGTTATAGTCACAGTTAATGACACTGTTAGAAACATTGTTCTAAACACTGTTACAGACACAGTTATAGAAGCTGTTATAGACACTATTATGGACACGGTTAGAGACATTGATCTAGATACTGTTATAGTCACATTTAGAGATTTTATAGATGCCTTATAGGCACTGTTATATTTACTGTTATGGACACTGTTCGAGACTCTGTTAGAGACAATCTTTTAGACATTGTTATGGACACTGTTATATTCACTGTTATAGGTAATCATAGAATCATAGAAACCCTACAGTACAGAAAGAGGCCATTTGGCCCATCGAGTCTGCACCGACCACAATCCCACCCAGGCCCTATCCCCATATCCCTACATACTTTACCCACTAATCCCTCTAACCTACGCATCTCAGGACATTAAGGGGCAATTTTAGCCTGGCCAATCAACCTAACCTGCACATCTTTGGACTGTGGGAGGAAACCGGAGCACCCGGAGGAAACCCACGCTAACACGAGGGGAATGTGCAAACTCCACACAGACAGTGACCCAAGCCGGGAATCGAACCCAGGTCGCTGGAGCTGTGAAGCAGCAGTGCTAACCACTGTGCTACAGTGCTGCATTATGGACACTGTTATAGCCACTGTTAAAGACACTGTTAGAAACATTCTAATAGACACTGTTATAGAAAATGTTACAGACACTGTTAAAGTCACTGTTAAAGAAAATGTCAGGGGCACTGTTTTAGGCACTGTTCTAGTCCCTGTTTTAGACACTGTTCTAGTCACTGTTATAGTGGCTGTTATAGAGACTGTTGTAGACATTACAATGGACATTATTAGAGACATTGATATAACACTGTTGTAGACACTGTTAGACACACTTTACAGATGCCCTTATAGTCACTGTTACAGACACTCTTAAAGACGCTTATATTAGACACTGTTATAAATACTGTTATAGTTACTGTTATAGACACTGTTATAGACACTGTTATAAATACTGTTATAGACATTTTATAGGCACTGTTATAAATACTGTTATAGACATTTTATAGGCACTGTTATAGGCACTGTTATAAACACTGTTATGGATGTGTTATAGTCACTGTTATAGACAATTTTATTGTCACTGTTACAAACATTGTTATAGTCTCTGTTATAGACAATGTTATGGACACTATTATAGGCACTGTTATAGACACTCTGATAGATGTTTCTTTAGACATTGTATTAGACACTGTTATAGTCACTATGAAAGACCCTGTAACAGATAGTGTTATAGCCACTATTAAATACACTGTTATAGACATTTTATAGACAATGTTACAGTCAGTTATGGCACTGTTACAGTCACTGTTATAGTCACTGTCATAATCATTATTAGAGACATTGTTGTGGACACTGTTATAGTCACAATTAATGACACTGTTAGAAACATTGTTCTAGACACTGTTACAGACACAGTTATAGACACTGTTATAAAAACTCTTATAGACACTATTATAGAAACTCTTATAGAAACTGTTATAGACACTGTTATAGAAACTGTTGTAGAGACTATTATGGACACGATTAGAGTCATTGTTAAAGACACTGTTATGGACATTGTTATAGACACTGTTATAGTCATTGTTAGAGACATTTTATAGATGCCCTCACAGGCATTATTATATTTACTGTTATGGACACTGATAGAGACTCTGTTATAGACAATCTTATAGACATTGTTATGGACACTATTATATGTAATGTTATGGACACTGTTATAGACACTGTTAGAAACATTCTAATAGACACTGTTATAGACACTGTTATAGAAACTATTATAGTCACTTTTAGACACATTTTACAGACACCCTTATAGTCACTATTACAGACACTGTTATAGTCATTGTTACAGACACTGTTATAGTCATTGTTACAGACACTGTTATAGTCATTGTTACAGACACTGTTATAGTCATTGTTACAGACACTGTTATAGACAATGTTACAGACACTCTTAAAGGCACTGTTATATATAGTCTTTTAGACACTCTAATAGACACTGCCATATTCACTGTTTTGATCCTGTTATAGTTACTGTTGTAGACACTGTTATAAATACTGTTATAGACATTTTATAGATCCCTTATCGGCACTGTTATATTTACTGTCATGGACACTATTAGAGACACTGTTATAGAAAATGTTATTAACTCTGTTAAAGTCACTGTTATAGAAAATGTTAGGAGCACTGTTGAGACTATGTTATAGACACCGTTAGAGACAGTCTTATAGAAACTCTTATAGATACTTATAGATATTGTTATATTCTCTGTTATAGTCATTGTTATACACACTTATAAACAATGTTATATACACCCTTATGGATGCTGTTACAGTTACTGTTATATTCACTGTCATAGACACTGTAATAGATGCTGTTATAGACACTGTCTTTGATAGACAGTGCTCTTATAGACACTGTTACAGACACTGATATAGTCACAATTATAGACACTGCTTTAGACTCAATGGGCATTGTTGTACACAGTCTTATAGTCACAGTCAGGGTCAGAGACGCTGCAATTGACACCGTTATTATACATTGTAATAGTCACAGTAATAGGCATTGTAATTGATATATTATAGACACTCTTATAGACACTGTTATAAATGCTATTATAGACACTCTTATAGACGCTGTTATAGTCATTGTTATATATACTATTATAGCACTGTTATAGACACTCTTATAGGACAATCTTATAGGCTATACACACTATCATAGATTCAGTTATAGTCTCTATTATAGTCACTGTTATACTCCCTGTTATAGAAATTGTAATAAACACTGTTATAGGCACTGTTATAAGTAGTGTTGTACACAGTCTTACTAACACAAAGACTGTCACCATTATTAGACATTGTATAGTCACAGTAATAGGCACTTTTACAAACATTATTACAGACACTATTATAGACAATTTTATAATCACTTTTATGGGCACTGTTATAGTCACTCTTATAGTCATTCTAATAGACCCTGTTATAGGCACTGTTATAGTCTCTTTTATAGGCACTGTTATACACAATGTAATAGACACTGTTATCGAAACTGTCATAGACGCTGTTATCGATACTGTTATACACACTTATATAGGCACTTTTATAAACACTTTTATAGACACTGTTATAGTCACTCTGATAGACCCTGTTATACACACTTATATAGGCACTTTTATAAACACTTTTATAGACACTGTTATAGTCACTCTGATAGACCCTGTTATACACACTTATATAGGCACTTTTATAAACACTTTTATAGACACTGTTATAGTCACTCTGAGGGGGCGGGGTTGCCTTGTTAATTAGAAATGAAATTAAATCAATAGCACTAAACGACATAGGGTCAGACGATGTGGAGTCTGTGTGGGTAGAGTTGAGGAACCACAAAGGCAAAAAAACCATAATGGGAGTTATGTACAGGCCTCCTGACAGTGGTCAGGACCAGGGGCACAAAATGCACCACGAAATAGAAAGGGCATGTCAGAAAGGCAAGGTCACAGTGATCATGGGGGATTTCAATATGCAGGTGGACTGGGTAAATAATGTTGCCAGTGGACCCAAAGAAAGGGAATTCATTGAATGTTTACAGGATGGCTTTTTGGAACAGCTTGTGATGGAGCCCACGAGGGAACAGGCTATTCTGGACTTAGTGTTATGTAATGAGCCAGACGTGATAAAAGATCTTAAAGTAAGGGAACACTTAGGAAGCAGTGATCATAATATGGTAGAATTCAGTCTGCAATTTGAAAGAAGGAAGGCAGAATCAGATGTGAAGGTTCTACAGTTAAATAAAGGTAATTACAGGCGCATGAGGGAGGAACTGACAAAAATCGACTGGAAGCAGAGCCTAATGGGAAAGACAGTAGAACAGCAATGGCAGGAGTTTCTGGGAGTAATTGAGGACACAGTGCAGAGGTTCATCCCAAACAAAAGAAAGGTTATCAGAGGGGGGATTAGGCAGCCATGGCTGACAAAGGAAGTCAGGGAATGCATCAAGGCAAAAGAGAGAGCCTATAATGTGGCAAAGAGTAGTGGGAAGTCAGAAGATTGGGAAGGCTATAAAAACAAACAGAGGATAACAAAGAGAGAAATAAGGAAGGAGAGGATCAAATATGAAGGTAGGCTAGCCAGTAACATTAGGATTGATAGTAAAAGTTTCTTTAAATACATTAAAAACAAACGGGAGGCAAAAGTAGACATTGGGCCGCTCCAAAATGACGCTGGTAATCTAGTGATGGGAGACAAGGAAATAGCTGAGGAACTTAATAAGTACTTTGCGTCAGTCTTCACAGTAGAAGACATGAGTAATATCCCAACAATTCAGGAAAGTCAGGGGGCAGAGTTGAATATGGTTGCCATCACAAAGGAGAAAGTGCTAGAGAAACTAAAAGGTCTGAAAATTGATAAATCTCCGGGCCCAGATGGGCTACATCCTAGAGTTCTAAAGGAGATAGCTGAAGAAATAGTGGAGGCGTTAGTTATGATCTTTCAAAAGTCACTGGAGTCAGGGAAAGTCCCAGAGGATTGGAAAATCGCTGTTGTAACCCCACTGTTCAAGAAGGGAACAAGAAAAAAGATGGAAAATTATAGGCCAATTAGCCTAACCTCAGTTGTTGGCAAAATTCTAGAATCCATCGTTAAGGATGAGATTTCTAAATTCTTGGAAGTGCAGGGTCGGATTAAGACAAGTCAGCATGGATTTAGTAAGGGGAGGTCGTGCCTGACAAACCTGTTAGAGTTCTTTGAAGAGATAACAAATAGGTTAGACCAAGGAGAGCCAATGGATGTTATCTATCTTGACTTCCAAAAGGCCTTTGACAAGGTGCCTCACGGGAGACTGCTGAGTAAAATAAGGGCCCATGGTATTCGAGGCAAGGTACTAACATGGATTGACGATTGGCTGTCAGACAGAAGGCAGAGAGTTGGGATAAAAGGTTCTTTCTCAGAATGGCAACCGGTGACAAGTGGTGTCCCGCAGGGTTCAGTGTTGGGGCCACAGCTGTTCTCTTTATATATTAACGATCTAGATGACGGGACTGGGAGCATTCTGGCCAAGTTTGCCGATGATACAAAGATAGGTGGAGGGGCAGGTAGTATTGAGGAGGTGGGGAGGCTGCAGAAAGATTTAGACAGTTTAGGAGAGTGGTCCAAGAAGTGGCTGATGAAATTCAACGTGGGCAAGTGCGAGGTCGTACACTTTGGAAAAAAGAATAGGGGCATGGACTATTTTCTAAACGGTGACAAAATTCATAATGCTAAAGTGCAAAGGGACTTGGGAGTCCTAGTCCAGGATTCTCTAAAGGTAAACTTGCAGGTTGAGTCCGTAATTAAGAAAGCAAATGTAATGTTGTCATTTATCTCAAGAGGCTTGGAATACAAAAGCAGGGATGTACTTCTGAGGCTTTATAAAGCACTGGTTAGGTCCCATTTGGAGTACTGTGAGCAATTTTGGGCCCCACACCTCAGGAAGGACATACTGGCACTGGAGCGGGTCCAGCGGAGATTCACACGGATGATCCCAGGAATGGTAGGCCTGACATACGATGAACGTCTGAGGATCGTGGGATTATATTCATTGGAGTTTAGGAGGTTGAGGGGAGATCTGATAGAAACTTACAAGATAATGAACGGCTTAGATAGGATGGACGTAGGGAAGTTGTTTCCATTAACAGGGGAGACTAGGACGCGGGGGCACAGCCTTAGAATAAAAGGGAGTCACTTTAGAACAGAGATGAGGAGAAATTTCTTCAGCCAGAGAGTGGTGGGTCTGTGGAATTCATTGCCACAGAGGGCTGTGGAGGCCGAGACGTTGAGCGTCTTCAAGACAGAAATTGATAAATTCTTGATTTCTCGAGGAATTAAGGGCTATGGGGAGAGAGCGGGTAAATGGAGTTGAAATCAACCATGATTGAATGGTGGAGTGGACTCGATGGGCCGAATGGCCTTACTTCCGCTCCTATGTCTTATGGTCTTATGGTCTTATAGACCCTGTTATAGACACTGTTATAGACACCGTCTTAAACACTGTTATTTATACTGTTATGTACACTGTTATTGACACTGATATAGATACTGTTACAGTCACTGTTATAGACACTGATTTAGACTCTGTTTTATAGACACTTTCATAGAAACTGTTATAGTTACTATTATATTCACTGTTCTAGTTAGTTATAGACACTGCTATAGTCGCTGTGATAGTCATTGATAAAGACATTGTTAGAAACATTGCTTTAGACACTGTAATAGTCATTGTTATGGAAATAGTTATAGTCACGGTTATACACAGTGCTTAAGATACTGTTATAGACACTGTTATAGTCACTGTTATAGTCACTGATAAAGACACTATTATAGTGTTATGGACACTGTTTTAGACACTGTTAAAGTCACTATTATTGAAACTGTTATGGACACTGTTATATTTACTTTTATAAATGCTGTTATAGACATTGTTCTAGTTTCCATTGCAGTCACTGTTATAGACACTGTTATCAGCACTGTTATAGGCACTGTAACAAGCACTGTTATAGGTACTGTTATAGAAATGTAACAAGCGCTGTTATAGGTGCTGTTATAAGCATTGCTACACACAATCGTACAGTCACGGTCAAAGACACGGTAATTGACATTGTTATAGTCACTGTAATAGACATGTTTTGTAGCTATAGGCACTATAACAGACACTATTATAGTCACTGCTAAAGACACTGATAGAAACATTGTTATAGGCACTTATCGTTATTGTTATAGATGCTGTTATAGAAATCCTGATATTCACTATTATAGACACTGTTATAGACAGTGTTATAGTCACTGTTATTGAGACTGTTATAGACACTGTTACTGACGTGTTTTATAAACTTTTCTAGTCAATGTTATTGATACTGTTATAAAGACTGTTAGAGATGCTGTTATAGACACTGTTAGACAAACTATTATAGACACTGTTATAGACACTGTTATCAAAACTGTTATAGACAGTGTTTTAGTTACTGTTATAGACACTGTTATAATTACTGTTATATTCACTGTTTTAGTTCCTGTTATAGAGACTGTTATAGTCACTGTTATAGTTGCTGTGATAGCCATTGACAAAGACACTGTTAGAAACATTGCTTTAGACACTGTTATAGTCATTGTTATGGAAATAGTTATAGTCATGGTTATACACATTGCTTCAGATATTGTTATAGACACTGTTATAGTCACTGTAATAGACACTGTTATATTCACTTTTATAAACGCTGTTATAGAAACTGTTCTAGTCTCTGTTGCAGTCACTGTTATAGACACTGTTATAGACACTGTTATTGGCACTGTTATAGAAACTGTAACAAGCACTGTTAAAGGCATGGTCATAAGCATTGCTACACACAATCTTATAGCCACGGTCAAAGACACAGTAATTAACGTTGTTATAGACATTGTAATAGTCACTGTAATAGACATTGTTATAGATATTTTTGTAGCTATAGGCACAATTACAGACACTATTATAGATACTGTTAAAGACACTGATATAGACAATGTTATAGTCACTGCTGTAGACACTGATAGAAATATTGTTATAGACACTGTTATAATCACTATTATAGTCACTGTTATAGACACTGTTTATAGTCACCATTATCATTATTGTTACAGTCACTGTTATGGATACTGATAGAAATATTGTTATAGTCATTGTTATAGACACTTATAGAGATTCACTGTTATGGATGCTATTATAGTCACTTTTAAGACACTGTTATAGACAGTGTTACAGAGACTGTTATAGAGACTGTTACAGATACTTGCACAGTTACTTTTATAGTCACTGTTAAAGAAACTGTTATGGATACTGTTATAGACACTTGCAAGTCAATGTTATAGATACTGTTAAAGAGATTGTTATGGACACTGTTGTGGACACTGTTTTAGACACTGTTATAATCACTATTATTGAAACTGTTATGGACACTGTTATATTCACTTTTATAAATGCTGTTATAGACATTGTTCTAGTTTCCGTTGCAGTCACTGTTATAGACACTGTTATCAGCACTGTTATCGGCACTGTAACAAGCACTGTTATAGGTACTGTTATAGAGACTGTTATAAAGACAGTTATAGACACTGATATATTCACTGTTACTCACACTGTTATTGAAACTGTTATAGTCACTGTTATAGACGCTGTTTTGGTCGCTGTTTTAAACACTGTTATAGACACTGTCATAAACACTGTTAGACAAACTGTTATAGACACTGTCATAAACACTGTTAGACAAACTGTTATAGACACTGTTATCAGCACTGTTATAGAAACTGTAACAGGCGCTGTTATAGGTTCTGTTATAAGCATTGCTACACACAATCATACAGTCACGGTCAAAGACTCGGTAATTGACATTGTTATAGTCACTGGAATAGACACTGGAATAGACACTGGAATAGACACTGTTATAGATATGTTGTGTAGCTATAGGCACTATAATAGACACTATTATAGTCACTGCTAAAGACACTGATAGAAACATTGTTATGGGCACTTATCATTATTGTTATAGTTATTGTTATAGTCGCTGTTATAGAAATCCTGATATTCACTATTATAGACACTGTTATAGTCACTGTTAGAGACACTGTTATAGACACTGTTATAATCACTGTTATAGACACTGTTATAGACACTGTTATAGTCACTGTTAGAGACACTGTTATAGACACTGTTATATTCACTGTTATAGACACTGTTATAGACAGTGTTATAGTCACTGTTATTGAGACTGTTATAGACACTGTTATATTCACTGTTACTGACGTGTTTTATAAACTTTTCTAGTCAATGTTATTGATACTGTTATAAAGACTGTTATAGACAGTGTTTTAGTTACTGTTATAGACACTGTTATAATTACTGTTATATTCACTGTTTTAGTTCCTGTTATAGACACTGTTATAATTACTGTTATATTCACTGTTTTAGTTCCTGTTACAGACACTGTTATAGTCACTGTTATAGTTGCTGTGATAGCCATTGACAAAGACACTGTTAGAAACATTGCTTTAGACACTGTTATAGTCATTGTTATGGAAATAGTTATAGTCATGGTTATACACACTGTTTCAGATATTGTTATAGACACTGTTATAGTCACTGTTATAGGCGCTGATTAAGACACTCTTCTCGACACTGTTATAGACACTGTTATAGTCACTGTAATGGACACTGTTATATTCACTTTTATAAACGCTGTTATAGAAACTGTTCTAGTCTCTGTTGCAGTCACTGTTATGGACACTGTTATGGACACTGTTATAGAAACTGTAACAAGCACTGTTAAAGGCGTGGTCATAAGCATTGCTACACATAATCTTATAGTCACGGTCAAAGACACAGTAATTAACATCGTTATAGACATTGTAATAGTCACTGTAATAGACATTGTTATAGATATTTTTGTAGCTATAGGCACAATTACAGACACTATTATAGACACTGTTAAAGACACTGATATAGACAATGTTATAATCACTGTTATAGACACTGATAGAAATATTGTTATAGACACTGTTATAATCACTATTATAGTCACTGTTATAGACACTGTTATAGTCACTATCATCATTATTGTTACAGTCACTGTTATGGATACTGATAGAAATATTGTTATAGTCATTGTTATGGACACTGTTATCGAGATTCACTGTTATGGACGCTATTATAGTCACTTTTAAGATACTTTTATATACACTGTTATAGATTGTTAAAGACACTGTTCTAGACACTGTTAAAGACACTGTTATAGACACTGATATAGTCACTGTTATAGACATTGTTATAGACAGTGTTATAGACACTGTTATAGATACTTGCACAGTTACTTTTATAGTCACTGCTGAAGAAACTGTTATGGATACTGTTATAGACACTTGCACAGTCAATGTTATAGATACTGTTAAAGACATTGTTATAGACACTGTTATAGACACAATAAAAGACAGTTATATCACTGTTACTGACAGTGTTATATAAACTTTTGTAGTCAATGTTATTGACACTGTTATAAATACTGTTAGAGACACTGTTATAGACACTGTTAGACAAACTGTTATAGATGATGTTATAGTCACTGTTAAAGACACTATTATTGACACTGTTAGAGACATTGTTATAGAGACATTGTTATAGAGACATTGTTACAGAGACTGTTATATTCACTGTTATAGAGACTGTTATAAAGACTGTTATAGACCCTGATATATTTACTGTTATTGAAACTGTTTTAGTCACTGTTATAGACACTGTTTTGGTCACTGTTTTAAACACTGTTATAGACACTGTCATAAACACTGTTAGACAAACTGTTATAGACACTGTTATGGACACTATTAGAGACATTGTTATAGAGACTGTTATAAAGACTGTTATAGACACTGATATATTCAGTTACTCACACTGTTGTTGAAACTGTTATAGTCACTGTTATAGACGCTGTTTTGGTCGCTGTTTTAAACACTGTTATAGACACTGTCATAAACACTGTTAGACAAACTGTTATAGACACTGTCATAAACACTGTTAGACAAACTGTTATAGACACTGTTATCAGCACTGTTATAGAAACTGTAACAAGCGCTGTTATAGGCACTGTTATAAGCATTGCTACACACAATCTTACACTCACGGTCAAAGATATAGTAATTAACATTGTTATAGACATTGTAATAGTCACTGTAATAGACACTGATATAGACACTGTTATAGATATTTTTGTAGCTATAGGCACTATAATAGACAATATTATAGTCACTGTTATAGACACTGATGGAAACATTGTTATAGTCACTGTTATAATCATTGTTCTGGTCACTGTTATAGCCGCTGTTATAGACGCTTTTACGACACTTTTATAGACGCTGTTATAGACGCTGTTATAATCACGGCTATAGACGCCGTTATAGACACTGCTATGGACGCTGTTATTGACACTGTTATACACACTGTTTAGATGCTGTTATAGAAGCTGTTATAGACGCTGTTAGAGACACCGTTAGAAACACTGTTAGAGTCGCCGTGATAGACGCCGCTATAGACACTGTCAGAGACATTGTTATAGACACTGTTCAGATGCTGTTATAGAAACTGTTATAGACGCCGTTATAGACACTGTTAGAGACATTGTTATAGACACTGTTATAGAGACGGTTATAGAGGCGGTTATAGATACTGTTATAGACAATGTTAGAGACATTGTTATAGACACTGTTCAGACGCCGTTATAGACGCCGTTATAGACACTGCTAGGGACACTGTTAGAGACACTGTTTTGATGCTGTTATAGACTGTTATAAACACTGTTAGAGACACTGTTAGAGAAATTGTTATAGACAGTTATAGATACTGTTGTAGATGCTGTTAGAGACACTGCTCTTGATACTGTTATGGACACTGGTATGGACGCTGTTATAGACACTGTTAGAGGCACTGTTATAGAGATGGTTATAGAGACAGTTATAGATACTGTTAGAGACACTGTTATAGACACTGTTCAACAAACTGTTATAGACAGTTATAGATACTGTTGTAGACGCTGTTATAGACACTAATATAGATAGTTATAGACACTCTTATAGATGCTGTTATAGGCGCTGTTATAATCAGTTAGAGACGCTGTTATAGATACTGTTATAGTCATTGTTATAGCCACTGTTAGAGACACTGTTAGAGACACTGTTATAGACAGTTATAGATACTGTTGTAGACGCTGTTATTGACACAGCTATAGATACTATTATAGGCACTGTTATAGTCACATTTAAAGACAGTGTTATAGACACTGTTATAGACACTATATTAGACACTGTATTAGACACTTGCACTGTCACTGTTAGAGACACTGTTAGAGACACTGTTAGAGTTACTGTTAGAGACGCTGTTAGAGTTACTGTTAGAGACGCTGTTATAGACGCTGTTATAGACACTGTTATAGTTACTGTTATAGTCACTGTTATAGTCACTGTTAGAGACATGTTTATAGACACTGTTAGAGACACCGTTAGAGACACTGTTAGAGACGCTGTTATAGATGCTGTTACAGACTCTGTTATAAACACTGTTGTAGACACTGTTAGACAAACTGTTATTGACAGTTATAGATACTGTTGTAGACACTGTTATAGACACTGTATTAGACACTGTATTAGACACTGTATTAGACACTGTATTAGACACTTGCACAGTTACTGTTATAGGCACTGTTATAGACACCGTTATAGACACTGCTATCGTCACTGTTATAGTTGCTGTTATATTTACTGTTATAGGCACTGTTATAGGCACCATTATAGGCACTGTTATAGACACTTGTAGTCGGTGTTATATTCGCTATGACAGGCACTGTTAAAAGCTTTGTTGTACAAAATCCTATGCCATGGGCAATGATACGTGATAGACATTGTAATAGCCACAGTTAGAGACACTGTATTCATCTTTGTACTAGGCAGTTATCGATACTTTTATAGATGTAGTTATAGACACTGTTATAAACACTGTTACAGATGTTATGGACACACTGTTATAGACGCTGTTATAGACACTGTTAGAGACATTATAGAGACTGTTATAGAGACTGTTATAGAGACTGTTATAGAGACTGTTATAGATACTGTTAGAGACACTGTTATAGTCACTGTTAGAGACACTGTTATAGTCACTATTATAGACACTGTTAGAGACACTGTTATAGTCACTATTATAGAAACTGTTGTAGTCACTGTTATGGACACTGTTATAGACACTTGCACTGCCAATGTTATAGATACTGTTAGAGCCATTGCTATAGACACAGAAATAGACAGTTATATTCACTGTTACTGAGTGTTATATAAACTTTTGTAGTCAATGTTATTGACACTGTTACAAACACTGTTAGAGACGCTGTTATAGACACTGTTAAAGACACTTTAATAGACACTGCTATAAAGAGTGTTATATGCACTGTTATATTCACTGTTATAGACACTGTTAAAGACGCTGTTATATCGCTGTTATAAATACTGTTATAGACACTGTTATAGACGCTGTTATAGATGCTGTTCGAGACACTGTTAAAGTCACTGTTATCAACACTAATAAAACTGTTATAGGCATTGTTGTACACAATCTTACTGTCACTGTCAAAGACACAGTAATTGACACTATTATAGACATTGTTATAATCACTGTATCTGACACTGTAATTGGTACTGTTATAGACATTTTTGCAGCTATAGGCACTATTACAGACACTATTATAGTCACTGTTATAGACACTGTTATAGACACTATATTAGACACTGTTATAGACACTGTTATAGACACTATATTAGACACTGTTATAGACACTATATTAGACACTGTTATAGACACTATATTAGACACTGTTATAGACACTATATTAGACACTTTAACAGTCGCTGTTATAGACACTGTTATAGACACTGTTATACTCACTGTCATAGACACTTGTAGTCGCTGTTATATTCACTATGATAGGCACTGTCAGAAGCTTTGTTGTACAAAACCCTAAGTCATGGGCAATGACACGTGATAGACATTGTAATAGCCACAGTTAGAGACATTGTATTCGTCTCTGTAATAGGCTGTTATCGATACTTTTATAGACACTGTTATAAACACTGTTATAGATGTTGTTATGGACACACTGTTATAAACACTGATAGAAACATTGTTATAGTCACTGTTCTGGTCATTGTTGTAGATGCTGTTATAAATGCTTTTAAGACACTGTTATAGACACTGTTATAGACACTGTTAGAGACACTGTTAGAGACTCTGTTATAGTCACTGTTATAGACGCTGTTATAAACAGTTATAGACACTGTTAGAGTCGCTGTTAGAGACACTGTTACAGACACTGTTACAGTAGCTATTGTAAAAACTGTTGTAGTCACTGTTATGGACACTGTTATCAACACTTGCACTGCCAATGTTATAGATACTGTTAGAGACATTGTTATAGACACAGAAATAGACACAGTTATATTCACTGTTACTGAGTGTTATATAAACTTTTGTAGTCAATGTTCTTGACACTTATAAACACTGTTAGAGACGCTGTTATAGACACTGTTATATACACTATTACAGTCACAGTTAAAGACACTTTAATAGACACTGCTATAGAGAGTGTTATATGCACTGTTATAGTCACTGTTATAGACAATGTTAGACAAACTATTATAGTCACTGTTAGAGACACTGTTAGAGATGCTGTTATAGACACGGTTATAGTCACTGTTAAAGATACTTTAATAGACACTGCTATAGAGAGTGTTATATGCACTGTTATAGTCACTGTTATAGACAATGTTAGACAAACTGTTGTAGTCACTGTTATAGACACTGTGAAAGACGCTGTTATATCACTGTTATAAACACTGCTTTAGACGCTGTTATAGATGCTGTTATAGACACTGTGAGAGACACTTTTATAGACACTGTTAGAGACGCTGTTATAGACACTGTTATAAGCAGTTAGAGACACTGTTAGAGACACTGTTATAGTCACTACTGTAGAAACTGTTATATTCACTACTGTAGAAACTGTTGTAGTCACTGTTATGGACACTGTTATCGACACTTGCACTGCCAATGTTATAGATACTGTTAGAGCCATTGCTATAGACACAGAAATAGACACAGTTATATTCACTGTTACTGAGTGTTCTATAAACTTTTGTAGTCAATGTTATTGACACTGTTATAAACACTGTTAGAGATGCTGTTATAGACACTGTTATAGATACTGTTATAGTCACTGTTAAAGACACTTTAATAGACATTGCTATAGAGAGTGTTATATGCACTGTTATAGACAATGTTAGACAAACTGTTATAGTCACTGTTAAAGACGCTGTTATATCACTGCTATAAACACTGCTATAGACTCTGTTATAGACACTGTTATAGATACTGTTATAGACGCTACTCTAGACACTGTTAAAGTCACTGTTATCAACACTGTAATAAAAACTGTTATAGGCATTGTTGTACACAATCTTACTGTCACTGTCAAAGACACAGTAACTGCCACTATTATAGACATTGTTGAATCACTGCATCTGACACTATAATAGGCACTGTTATAGACATTTTTGTAGCTTTAGGCACTATTACAGACACTATTATAGTCACTGTTATAGATACTATATTAGACACTGTTTTAGACACTATATTAGACACTTGCACAGTCACTGTTATAGGCACTGTTATAGACACTGTTATAGTCGCTGTTATAGGCAGTGTTATAGGCACCATTATAGGCACTGTTATAGGCACCATTATAGGCACTGTTATAGACACTTGTAGTCGCTGTAATATTCACTATGATAGGCACTGTTAGAAGCTTTGTTGTTCAAAACCCTATGTCATGGGCAATGACACGTGATATGCATTGGAATAGCCACAGTTAGAGACACTGTATTCGTCTCTGTAATAGGCTGTTATTGATACTTTTATAGACACTGTTATAAACACTGTTATAGATGTTGTTATGGACACACTGTTATAAACACTGATAGAAACATTGTTATAGTCACTGTTTTGGTCATTGTTATAGATGCTGTTATAGATGCTTTTAAGACACTGTTAGAGACACTGTTAGAGACACTGTCATAGTCACTGTTATAGATGCTGTTATAGACACTGTTATAAATAGTTAGAGACACTGGTAGAGACACTGTTATAGTCACTACTATAGAAACTGTTATAGTCACTACTGTAGAAACTGTTGTAGTCACTGTTATGGACACTGTTATAGACACTTGCACTGCCAATGTTATAGATACTGTTAGAGCCATTGCTATAGACACAGAAATAGACACAGTTATATTCACTGTTAGTGACAGTGTTATATAAACTTTTGTAGTCAATGATATTGACACTGTTATAAACACTGTTAGAGACACTGTGATAGACACTGTTATAGACACGGTTATAGTCACTGTTAAAGACACTTTAATAGACACTGCTATAGAGAGTGTTATATGCACTGTTATAGTCACTGTTATAGACAATGTTAGACAAACTGTTATAGTCACTGCTATAGACAATGTTAGACAAACTGTTATAGATGCTGTTAAAGACGCTGTTATATCACTGTTATAAACACTACTATAGACATTGTTATAGACACTGTTATAGACACTATGAGAGACACTGTTAAAGTCACTGTTGCACTGTTATCAACACTGTAATAAAAGCTGTTATAGGCATTGTTGTACACAATCTTACTGTCACTGTCAAAGACACAGTAACTGCCACTATTATAGGCATTGTTGAATCACTGTATCTGACACTGTAATAGGCACTGTTATATACATTTTTGTAGCTCTAGGCACTATTACAGACACTATTATAGTCACTGTTATAGACACTGATATGGACACTGATATCGTCACTGTTAAAGACACTGTTATAGACACTGTTTGAAACATTGTTATAGACACTGCTACAGACAATTGTAGAGACACTGTTATAGACACTATTATAGTTATTGTTATAGACGCTGTTATAGACACTGTTATAATCACTGTTACAGACACTGTTATAGAAATTGTTATAGACACTGTTATAAACACTGTTATAGACACTTGCACAGTCAATGTTATAGACACCGTCAGAGACTATGTTATAGTCACTGTTATAGACACAGTTATATTCAGTCAAACACTGTTATAGACACTGTTACGGACACTGATACAGACACAGAGACGCTGTTACAGATGCTATTACATATGCTGTTATAGACACTGTTATAGGCACTGTTATAGAGACTTATAGAGACTGTTATACACACTGTTATAGTCACTGTTATAGACACTGTTATAGAGACTGTTATAGACGCTGTTACAGACTCTGTTAGAGACTCTGTTAAAGACTCTGTTAAAGACTCTGTTAAAGACTCTGTTAAAAACTGTTATAGCCAATGTTATAGACGCTGTTATAGAAATTGTTATAGATACTGTTACAGACACTTTTATAAACACTGTTATAAACACTGTTAGAGACACTGTTATAGAGACTGTTATAGAGACTGTTATAGACACTGTTATAGATACTGTTAGAGACACTGTTATAGTCAATGTTAGAGACACTGTTATAGACACTGTTATAGACACTGTTATAGTCAATGTTAGAGACACTGTTATAGACGCTGTTACAGACACTGTTATAGGCACTGGTATAGCTGCTGTTATAGACTGTCACGAACACTGTTACAGACACTGTTAGAGACACTGTTATAATCACTGTTGGACAAATGTTATGGACACTGTTATAAATACTGTTATATTTTTATAGACACTGTTATGGGAAAAAATATATTTACTGTTATATTCACTGTTGCAGTCTGTGTTATAGAAACTGTTATAGACACAGTCATAGAAACTGTAATAAGCACTGTTATAGAAACTGTAATAAGCACTGTTATAGACACTGTTATAGACACTGTTATAGAAACTGTAATAGACACTTTTATAGACACTGTTATAGACACTGTTATAGAAACTGTAATAAACACTGTTATAGACACTGTTATAGACACTGTTATAGAAACTATAATAAAGTGTGAGAGACACTGTTATAGAAACTGTAATAAACACTGTTATAGGCACTGTTATGAGCAATGTTGTACATAATCTTACAGTCAAGGTCAAGGATACTGTAATTCTCACCATGATAGACATTGGATTAGCCATAGTTATAGACACTGTTATATTCACCATTACTGGCACTGTTAAAGACAGTGTTTTAGTCACTGTTATAGTCACTGTTTTAGACACTGTTATAGTAAACTGTTCTCGACTTGTTATAGAAACTGTTGTAGTCACTGTTAGAGTCACTGTTAGAGTCACTGTTATAGACACTGTTATAGACACTGTTAGAGTCACCGTTAGAGTCACTGTTATAGACACTGTTATAGAAACTGCTGTAGTCACTGTTATAGAAACTGTTGTAGTCACTGTTAGAGTCACTGTCATAGACACTGTTATAGACACTGTTAGAGTCACCATTAGAGTCACTGTTATAGACACTGTTATAGAAACTGTTGTAGTCACTGTTTGGGTCACTGTTATAGAAACTGTTGTAGTCACTGTTAGAGTCACTGTTAGAGTCACTGTTATATAAACTGTTATAGACACTGTTAGAGTCACTGTTATAGAAACTGTTGTAGTCACTGTTAGAGTCACTGTTAGAGTCACTGTTAGAGTCACTGTTATAGAAACTGTTGTAGTCACTGTTAGAGTCACTGTCATAGACACTGTTAGAGTCACAGTTAGAGTCACTGTTAGAGTCACTGTTATAGAAACTGTTATAGACACTGTTAGAGTCACTGTTAGAGTCACTGTTATAGAAACTGTTGTAGTCACTGTTAGAGTCACTGTTATAGACACTGTTAGAGTCACTGTTAGAGTCACTGTTATAGTCACTGTTATAGACACTGTTATAGACACTGTTAGAGTCACTGTTATAGAAACTGTTGTAGTCACTGTTAGAGTCACTGTTATAGAAACTGTTGTAGTCACTGTTATAGAAACTGTTAGAGTCACTGTTATAGACACTGTTATAGACACTGTTAGAGTCACTGTTAGAGTCACTGTTATAGAAACTGTTGTAGTCACTGTTAGAGTCACTGTTATAGACACTGTTAGAGTCACTGTTAGAGTCACTGTTATAGTCACTGTTATAGACACTGTTATAGACACTGTTAGAGTCACTGTTATAGAAACTGTTGTAGTCACTGTTAGAGTCACTGTTATAGAAACTGTTGTAGTCACTGTTATAGAAACTGTTAGAGTCACTGTTATAGACACTGTTATAGACACTGTTAGAGTCACTGTTAGAGTCACTGTTATAGAAACTGTTGTAGTCACTGTTAGAGTCACTGTTATAGACACTGTTAGAGTCACTGTTAGAGTCACTGTTATAGTCACTGTTATAGACACTGTTATAGACACTGTTAGAGTCACTGTTATAGAAACTGTTAGAGTCACTGTTATAGACACTGTTATAGAAACTGTTAGAGTCACTGTTATAGTCACTGTTATAGTCACTGTTAGAGTCACTGTTATAGAAACTGTTATAGTCACTGTTATAGAAACTGTTGTAGTCACTGTTATAGAAACTGTTGTAGTCACTTATAGAAACTGTTAGAGTCACTGTTATAGACACTGTTATAGAAACTGTTATAGTCACTGTTATAGAAACTGTTGTAGTCACTGTTATAGAAACTGTTGTAGTCACTGTTAGAGTCACTGTTAGAGTCACTGTTAGAGTCACTGTTATAGACACTGTTATAGACACTGTTAGAGTCACTGTTATAGAAACTGTTGTAGTCACTGTTAGAGTCACTGTTATAGAAACTGTTGTAGTCACTGTTATAGAAACTGTTAGAGTCACTGTTATAGACACTGTTATAGAAACTGTTAGAGTCACTGTTATAGTCACTGTTAGAGTCACTGTTATAGAAACTGTTATAGTCACTGTTATAGAAACTGTTGTAGTCACTTATAGAAACTGTTAGAGTCACTGTTATAGACACTGTTATAGAAACTGTTATAGTCACTGTTATAGAAACTGCTGTAGTCACTGTTATAGAAACTGTTGTAGTCACTGTTATAGACACTGTTATAGAAACTGTTAGAGTCACTGTTATAGTCACTGTTAGAGTCACTGTTATAGAAACTGTTGTAGTCACTGTTAGAGTCACTGTTATAGTCACTGTTAGAGTCACTGTTGTAGTCATTGTTAGAGTCACTGTTATAGAAACTGTTGTAGTCACTGTTAGAGTCACTGTTATAGACACTGTTAGAGTCACTGTTAGAGTCACTGTTAGAGCCACTGTTAGAGTCACTGTTATAGAAACTGTTATAGACACTGTTAGAGTCACTGTTATAGACACTGTTAGAGTCACTGTTAGAGTCACTGTTAGAGTCACTGTTAGAGTAACTGTTATAGAAACTGTTAGAGTCACTGTTATAGAAACTGTTGCAGTCACTGTTAGAGTCACTGTAATAGTCACTGTTAGAGTCACTGTTATAGTCACTGTTATAGAAACTGTTGTAGTCACTGTTAGAGTCACTGTTAGAGTCACTGTTAGAGTCACTGTTATAGAAACTGTTGTAGTCACTGTTAGAGTCACTGTTAGAGTCACTGTTAGAGTCACTGTTATAGAAACTGTTGTAGTCACTGTTAGAGTCACTGTTAGAGTCACTGTTAGAGTCACTTTTATAGACACTGTTATAGAAACTGTTGTAGTCACTGTTAGAGTCACTGTTAGAGTCATTGTTAGAGTCACTGTTATAGAAACTGTTGTAGTCACTGTTAGAGTCACTGCTATAGTCACTGTTAGAGTCACTGTTAGAGTCACTGTTATAGAAACTGTTAGAGTCACTGTTAGAGAAACTGTTGTAGTCACTGTTATAGTCACTGTTATAGAAACTGTTGTAGTCACTGTTAGAGTCACTGTTATAGTCACTGTTAGAGTAACTGTTATAGAAACTGTTATAGAAACTGTTAGAGTCACTGTTATAGAAACTGTTGCAGTCACTGTTATAGAAACTGTTAGAGTCACTGTTATAGTCACTGTTATAGTCACTGTTATAGTCACTGTTATAGTCACTGTTATAGTCACTGTTAGAGTCACTGTTATAGTCACTGTTACAGTCACTGTTATAGTCACTGTTAGAGTCACTGTTAGAGTCACTGTTATAGTCACTGTTATAGTCACTGTTATAGTCACTGTTAGAGTCACTGTTAGAGTCACTGTTATAGTCACTGTTATAGTCACTGTTAGAGTCACTGTTAGAGTCACTGTTATAGTCACTGTTATAGTCACTGTTGTAGTCACTGTTATAGTCACTGTTAGAGTCACTGTTATAGTCACTGTTAGAGTCACTGTTATAGTCACTGTTATAGTCACTGTTAGAGTCACTGTTAGAGTCACTGTTAGAGTCACTGTTATAGAAACTGTTGTAGTCACTGTTGTAGTCACTGTTAGAGTCACTGTTAGAATCACTGTTATAGAAACTGTAATAAACACTGTTTTATTTGCATTGTTGTGCACAATCTTACCATCAAGGTCAAAGACACTTTAATTGTCACTGTGATAGACATTGTAATAGCCACAGTTATAGACATTGTTATAGAAATTGTTATAGTCTCTGTAAAAGACACTGTTAGAGACACTGTTATAGACACTATTACTGACACTGTGATAGACACTCTTAAAGTCGCTATTATAAACACTACTATAGAGATTGTTACAGACACTTGCACAGTCACTGTTATATTCACTTTTATATTCATTGTTATAGAAAAAGTTATATTAACTGTTATATTCACTGTTACAGGCATTGTTATAGACACTGTTACAGTTACTGTTATAGATGCTGTTAGAGTCACTGTTATAGTAACTGTTGTAGTCACTGTTAGAGTCACTGTTAGAGTCACTGTTAGAGTCACTGTTAGAGTCACTGTTATAGTCACTGTTATAGTCACTGTTAGAGTCACTGTTATAGTCACTGTTATAGTCACTGTTAGAGTCACTGTTAGAGTCACTGTTATAGTCACTGTTATAGTCACTGTTATAGACACTGTTATAGACACTGTTAGAGTCACTGTTATAGTCACTGTCATAGTCACTGTTATAGACACTGTTAGAGTCACTGTTAGAGTCACTGTTAGAGTCACTGTTATAGACACTGTTAGAGTCACTGTTAGAGTCACTGTTAGAGTCACTGTTATAGACACTGTTATAGACACTGTTAGAGTCACTGTTATAGTCACTGTTGTAGTCACTGTTAGAGTCACTGTTATAGACACTGTTATAGACACTGTTATAGTCACTGTTATAGACACTGTTATAGACACTGTTAGAGTCACTGTTAGAGTCACTGTTATAGTCACTGTTAGAGTCACTGTTAGAGTCACTGTTATAGTCACTGTTATAGTCACTGTTAGAGCCACTGTTAGAGTCACTGTTATAGAAACTGTTATAGACACTGTTAGAGTCACTGTTATAGACACTGTTAGAGTCACTGTTAGAGTCACTGTTAGAGTCACTGTTAGAGTAACTGTTATAGAAACTGTTATAGAAACTGTTAGAGTCACTGTTATAGAAACTGTTGCAGTCACTGTTAGAGTCACTGTAATAGTCACTGTTAGAGTCACTGTTATAGTCACTGTTATAGAAACTGTTGTAGTCACTGTTAGAGTCACTGTTAGAGTCACTGTTAGAGTCACTGTTATAGAAACTGTTGTAGTCACTGTTAGAGTCACTGTTAGAGTCACTGTTATAGACACTGTTATAGAAACTGTTGTAGTCACTGTTAGAGTCACTGTTAGAGTCATTGTTAGAGTCACTGTTATAGAAACTGTTGTAGTCACTGTTAGAGTCACTGTTATAGAAACTGTTGTAGTCACTGTTAGAGTCACTGCTATAGTCACTGTTAGAGTCACTGTTAGAGTCACTGTTAGAGTCACTGTTATAGAAACTGTTAGAGTCACTGTTATAGAAACTGTTGTAGTCACTGTTATAGTCACTGTTATAGAAACTGTTGTAGTCACTGTTAGAGTCACTGTTATAGTCACTGTTAGAGTAACTGTTATAGAAACTGTTATAGAAACTGTTAGAGTCACTGTTATAGAAACTGTTGCAGTCACTGTTATAGACACTGTTATAGAAACTGTTAGAGTCACTGTTATAGTCACTGTTATAGTCACTGTTATAGAAACTGTTGTAGTCACTGTTATAGAAACTGTTGTAGTCACTGTTGTAGTCACTGTTAGAGTCACTGTTAGAATCACTGTTATAGAAACTGTAATAAACACTGTTTTATTTGCATTGTTGTGCACAATCTTACCATCAAGGTCAAAGACACTTTAATTGTCACTGTGATAGACATTGTAATAGCCACAGTTATAGACATTGTTATAGAAATTGTTATAGTCTCTGTAAAAGACACTGTTAGAGACACTGTTATAGACACTATTACTGACACTGTGATAGACACTCTTAAAGTCGCTATTATAAACACTACTATAGAGATTGTTACAGACACTTGCACAGTCACTGTTATATTCACTTTTATATTCATTGTTATAGAAAAAGTTATATTAACTGTTATATTCACTGTTACAGGCATTGTTATAGACACTGTTACAGTTACTGTTATAGATGCTGTTAGAGTCACTGTTATAGTAACTGTTGTAGTCACTGTTAGAGTCACTGTTAGAGTCACTGTTAGAGTCACTGTTAGAGTCACTGTTATAGTCACTGTTATAGTCACTGTTAGAGTCACTGTTATAGTCACTGTTATAGTCACTGTTAGAGTCACTGTTAGAGTCACTGTTATAGTCACTGTTATAGTCACTGTTAGAGTCACTGTTAGAGTCACTGTTATAGTCACTGTTATAGTCACTGTTATAGACACTGTTATAGTCACTGTTATAGACACTGTTAGAGTCACTGTTATAGTCACTGTTAGAGTCACTGTTATAGTCACTGTTATAGTCACTGTTATAGTCACTGTTAGAGTCACTGTTAGAGTCACTGTTATAGTCACTGTTAGAGTCACTGTCATAGTCACTGTTATAGACACTGTTAGAGTCACTGTTAGAGTCACTGTTAGAGTCACTGTTATAGACACTGTTAGAGTCACTGTTAGAGTCACTGTTAGAGTCACTGTTATAGACACTGTTATAGACACTGTTAGAGTCACTGTTATAGTCACTGTTGTAGTCACTGTTAGAGTCACTGTTATAGACACTGTTATAGACACTGTTATAGTCACTGTTATAGACACTGTTATAGACACTGTTAGAGTCACTGTTAGAGTCACTGTTATAGACACTGTTATAGACACTGTTAGAGTCACTGTTAGAGTCACTGTTAGAGTCACTGTTATAGACACTGTTAGAGTCACTGTTATAGACACTGTTATAGACACTGTTAGAGTCACTGTTAGAGTCACTGTTATAGTCACTGTTATAGTCACTGTCATAGTCACTGTTATAGACACTGTTAGAGTCACTGTTAGAGTCACTGTTAGAGTCACTGTTATAGACACTGTTAGAGTCACTGTTAGAGTCACTGTTAGAGTCACTGTTATAGTCACTGTTAGAGTCACTGTTATAGTCACTGTTATAGACACTGTTATAGACACTGTTAGAGTCACTGTTATAGTCACTGTTGTAGTCACTGTTAGAGTCACTGTTATAGTCACTGTTATAGACACTGTTATAGACACTGTTAGAGTCACTGTTATAGTCACTGTTGTAGTCACTGTTAGAGTCACTGTTAGAGTCACTGTTATAGTCACTGTTGTAGTCACTGTTAGAGTCACTGTTATCGTCACTGTTGTAGTCACTGTTATAGTCACTGTTATAGTCACTGTTAGAGTCACTGTTATAGTCACTGTTAGAGTCACTGTTAGAGTCACTGTTAGAGTCACTGTTGTAGTCACTGTTGTAGTCACTGTTAGAGTCACTGTTATAGTCACTGTTATAGAAACTGTTAGAGTCACTGTTAGAGTCACTGTTAGAGTCACTGTTAGAGTCACTGTTAGAGTCACTGTTTTAGTCACTGTTGTAGTCACTGTTATAGTCACTGTTATAGAAACTGTTGTAGTCACTGTTAGAGTCACTGTTATAGTCACTGTTGTAGTCACTGTTAGAGTCACTGTTAGAGTCACTGTTAGAGTCACTGTTATAGAAACTGTTGTAGTCACTGTTATAGTCACTGTTAGAGTCACTGTTAGAGTCACTGTTATAGTCACTGTTAGAGTCACTGTTATAGACACTGTTATAGACACTGTTAGAGTCACTGTTATAGTCACTGTTGTAGTCACTGTTAGAGTCACTGTTAGAGTCACTGTTATAGTCACTGTTGTAGTCACTATTGTAGTCACTGTTAGAGTCACTGTTAGAGTCACTGTTAGAGTCACTGTTAGAGTCACTGTTAGAGTCACTGTTAGAGTCACTGTTATAGTCACTGTTAGAGTCACTGTTATAGTCACTGTTATAGAAACTGTTGTAGTCACTGTTAGTGTCACTGTTGTAGTCACTGTTAGAGTCACTGTTAGAGTCACTGTTAGAGTCACTGTTATAGTCACTGTTAGAATCACCGTTAGAGTCACTGTTAGAGTCACTGTTAGAGTCACTGTTATAGACACTGTTAGTGTCACTGTTAGAGTCACTGTTAGAATCACCGTTAGAGTCACTGTTAGAGTCACTGTTAGAGTCACTGTTATAGACACTGTTAGAGTCACTGTTAGAGTCACTGTTATAGTCACTGTTAGAGTCACTGTTGTAGTCACTGTTAGAGTCACTGTTATAGTCACTGTTAGAGTCACTGTTGTAGTCACTGTTAGAGTCACTGTTAGAGTCACTGTTATAGTCACTGTTGTAGTCACTGTTAGAGTCACTGTTATAGTCACTGTTAGAGTCACTGTTAGAGTCACTGTTATAGTCACTGTTGTAGTCACTGTTATACTCACTGTTAGAGTCACTGTTATAGTCACTGTTGTAGTCACTGTTATACTCACTGTTAGAGACACTGTTATAGTCACTGTTATAGACACTGTTAGAGTCACTGTTATAGTCACTGTTGTAGTCACTGTTAGAGTCACTGTTAGAGTCACTGTTAGAGTCACTGTTAGAGTCACTGTTATAGTCACTGTTGTAGTCACTGTTATAGTCACTGTTAGAGTCACTGTTAGAGTCACTGTTAGAGTCACTGTTATAGTCACTGTTAGAGTCACTGTTAGAGTCACTGTTCGAGTCACTGTTCGAGTCACTGTTAGAGTCACTGTTAGAGTCACTGTTAGAGTCACTGTTACAGTCACTGTTAGAGTCACTGTTACAGTCACTGTTAGAGTCACTGTTAGAGTCACTGTTACAGTCACTGTTAGAGTCACTGTTAGAGACACTGTTAGAGTCACTGTTAGAGTCACTGTTATAGTCACTGTTGTAGTCACTGTTAGAGTCACTGTTATAGTCACTGTTAGAGTCACTGTTAGAGTCACTGTTAGAGTCACTGTTAGAGACACTGTTAGAGTCACTGTTAGAGTCACTGTTATAGTCACTGTTAGAGTCACTGTTATAGAAACTGTTGTAGTCACTGTTGTAGTCACTGTTAGAGTCACTGTTAGAGTCACTGTTAGAATCACTGTTATAGAAACTGTAATAAACACTGTTTTATTTGCATTGTTTTGCACAATCTTACCATCAAGGTCAAAGACACTTTAATTGTCACTGTGATAGACATTGTAATAGCCACAGTTATAGACATTGTTATAGAAATTGTTATAGTCTCTGTAAAAGACACTGTTAGAGACACTGTTATAGACACTATTACTGACACTGTGATAGACACTCTTATAGTCGCTATTATAAACACTACTATAGAGATTGTTACAGACACTTGCACAGTCACTGTTATATTCACTTTTATATTCATTGTTATAGAAAAAGTTATATTAACTGTTATATTCACTGTTACAGGCATTGTTATAGACACTGTTACAGTTATTGTTATAGATGCTGTTCAGGGCACTGATATAGACACTGTTATGGACATTATTATACATACTGTTATACACTCTGTTGTAGACACTTATTATAGGCATTCTTATGGACACTCTTACAAACAATGCTATATTAACTTTTCTTGCTCTTTTTAAAAAACATCTGGTGACTGTCATACCAACTGCGATGGACATTCTTCAGAGACTGTTCATGCATTCAAACAGTCACTGCTGTAGTCACTGTGACATTCACTGTTACAGCTGTCTGCTTGCACCGCAGACTCTGGTATAAACAATCTCTATATGAATGACTTACTCTCGACGACAATGTGATAACCACAGTTATTTGTGGCTACTGTTTGAAATTGCATTCAGGTGATTGTTACAGACACTGTTAGAGTTAGTGATATAGAAAGGTGTAGTGACTGTGTTATCAGCACTCTAAGAGACTGATCTGGGGGCTGAATTGAAGAGTAGGACATCATAGGAACGAATGTTGTCCCCCTGCCCTGTTGTTAAAGACCACCGCGGCTTATGTTTGGCCACAACGTCAATTCCCGCCGGCTCCCCTATTCCTTAATTCCCCGAGGGTTCAAAGATGGATCTATCTCAGCCTGAAATATATTCAGCGACTGGCCGACATACAACCCTCCGGGATAGAAATTCCAAACATTTATGTCTGTTTGAGTGAAGAAATTTCTCCAGGCCTCAGTCTGGAATGATTGTCCCCTTGTGCTGAGACTATGCCCCCTGTGCTTTAGACTCCCCAGCCAGGGGAAGCAACTTCTCAGTGTCTGTCCACTCAAACCCCTTTCCACCAAATCACCTCTTATTCTCTCAACTCCAGAGAACATAAGCCCAATTGACTTAACCTTTCATTACAGAAACCCTGCCCCCAGGGATCAACCTACGTGAACCTTTGCAGCATTGCTTCCAACGCAAGTGTATCCTTCCTTAAACGTATCCCTTCCCCGTCACTATCTTCCTCGGTTACTCTTTCTTCCTTGCTCTCCTCTCTCTCTCTCTATCTCTCACATCCTCTCAGCCTGTCTCTCTCACAATGTATCATTATTCCTTTCTCTCGCCCTCACCCTCTCCTCTTTCTCCCTTTATTTTTTCTCATTCCATCTCTCTCTCCCTCCTTCCCTTTCACTCTCCCCTTTACTCTCAGTCTTTTTGCCTCCCTCCCTATCTTTCTTCATCTCTTTCTCCCTAAATCTGTCATTTCTCTCTTTCTTTCTCCCTCATTCTATTATTTTGTTCTCTCTTTCTGCCTCATCTTTCCCACACCCCTCTTCTTATTCTCGCTTTCTGTCATCCCCTCTCTCCCCCATCTCTCTTTCTCCGCTGCCTTCTCTCTCTCCTTTCCTCTCACTCTTCCTTCCTCATTCTGTTTTTCCCTCTTTCTCCCTACCTCCCCTGTGCTTTTCGTCTGTTAGTTCCTTCCTCCTTCTCCCTCTCTCACTCTATCTTTCTTCGTCACTATTTCTCCCTCGCATTTTCCATTTCTATTTCTAGTTCTCATTCTCTTTTTGTCCTTCAATTTCTCCCTCACACTTTCCAATTTTATCTTTCCCTCTCATCTTCTCATTCTATTTTCTCTCTCTCTCTCCCCCTCCACACACACACACTTTTTCTCCTTCGCTCTATTTCTCCCTCACACGTTCTCTTCCTCCCTATTTCTCTTTCTTGCTCTCCTTTTCTCCCTCAATTTCTGCCTTGCACTTTACTTTTCTCCATTCCTCCTTCAGGCTTACTCTTTAAAAAAAAATCTTTCCCCACTCCCTCCCGCTTTCTCATCATCCTCTTTTCTCCACACCCCCACACGCACACACTTTGCCCCTCGCTCCATTTCTCCATCACACACTGCCTCCCACATTCAATTCCCCTTCCCGCATTCATCCCTTTCCAATCCTTTCTCATCTGACGCTGTCCCCTTTCTATGCCAGAATATGTCTCCAATTCTGAGTGCATTCGTTCATAACTCTCTCTCTCCTCTCTCTATCTTCTCTCCTTTTCTGTTTAATTATTCCAACGCCCCCTCCCTTCCCCATTCCCCGCTACACTTCTGTCTTCTCCATTCCATTCATCCGCTATTGCAGAGCGGAAAATAACAAGGCACGCTAAGGGACGACCTGAACCGTGGTGACTTACTTGTCTTAGACCCTGGCGAACTCCCCGTTCTAACCTGCTGCCCACCAATGTCTGGTACAATCCAATTGCACCTTCAAATTGAAAAAAAAAATCACACACACATGTATATAGTTCCTTCGTGGAGTTTTCCTTAACCGACTGGTTAATACCTGGAGTCCATAGAGTCGGCAGAGGTGGAGTTAGAAGCAAATCAGAAACACAACTGCAATCCATGGTGACAAACGGGAAGCGACCCTAGAAAGAAAGCGAGGGGTTAAATCAATATTTATATAAAATAATAAACTGGAAATTAAACAGTTCAGCGGCAATAAATTCACAAGGAATTACTTTCTAAACCGCGACAATTCGATTTAAACAATAGAAATAAACCGGCAGAAAGTTTAAACTCGCCACCTTGCATGCAAAGCTAATCTATCGATTTTTTAAAACGTTGCAACTGGGTTCCTAAATAAAGATGCCTTTAAAACTCCACGCGGCTTCTCCCAGGTATTCGCACATGTGCGAAACAGAAAGCAATTTGAACATAAATAAATACAAAGATTGACACATCATGGATGTTTTTCATATACAAACAAAAAATAAATAAAACGAACGGATCTGTAAATGCGTAGCAAAATATAAACACAAAATATGTGGGCGATTTTAAAATGACACATTTGCCCAAAGGTAGAAATGAAACGGTCACACATCACAGAAAAAATGTCATGTTTGCAAAAACAGTTCAAAAAAAACAAAAAAAAAATCTCCAGTACAATAGGTAACATCAGATCAGAGCATAACTACAGCAAACAATTCTTGTTCAGTCGAAGTAAAATATTTGCAGGGAGCGTTTGAAAATGTGCTCGCAACGCTCAAGCAGCGTGGCAATAAAAATCAACAAGAGAAACTGATACAAAATCTTTAAAACGAACACAACACTGAAACATAGACACATTCAAATCTACTGTTTCCGCACGGGTGAATACCAAGGCTTTGCATTTAAGTTCAAACAAATGGGTAACACTTCATGATGTTACACGTTGAAAAATGTTCTGAAAATGTCTTTGAAAAGGAAACAAAACGAAATGGAATAACATGTTTCATTCAGTATGAATCGTATTGGCGGCTTCGCTGCCGTATATCTGATCCCCCCTCGAAGTTATCCTGAGAATGAAATGCTCAGATTTCAGCTAACCCCGACGATTCCTCTCACACCGCGGCTGCTTGTCTGTACCCAGCCGTCTCTCTCTCTCTCTCTCCCCATCTATCCTCTAACCAAAGCGGCAATTCAGTGTCACATTTGATAGAGGCAAAGTAGGAGGGGGAGAAAAAAGAAAATAGATTTTTAAAAAATCTAACTCACTTCATCTCTTAAATAGAGAGATAATGGATCATTTTCAGTATTCAGGAGGCTGGGGTTGAAGCGCTAGCTGTCCTGATACATACACATGCACTAAAGGGCTTTCCGATTAACAGCCTTCTATTTGCCCCCCCTCTCTCTCCCCCTCTCACTGTCTCTTGCTCCTTGGGCGTAGGGGGACAACAGCGACCCCGTCCCTGAATTGGTAACCGCGGGTCAGCGCTCTCTCCCCGGCTGCAGCGGGCACAGCTTGGGTCGCCCCAGCGTCAGGGGGAAGCAGCCGGCCCCAAATAAGCAGTCGGAGCCGGCGAGTAAGTTAAACTGCAAGATTTGAGCCCAGGGCCATGTTACTCGTGTGACAGGCACCGCCATCCATCATCATTTATTTAGTTACCTTCCAGAGTCGTTTCAACAACACTGGTCTGCCCCTCTCAAACACTTTTTTTTTTAAAAAATGCCTTTTATTTTAATCCTCCCAAAGTTAAACCCTCTCGAGGACAAGAATAGTTGCAACTCTTTGAATTTAGACACTGGGCTCACGGAAAAGGG
>NC_135820.1:8209291-8260787 GCF_964213995.1 Mustelus asterias | reverse complement strand
TGTACACTGCACTAGGTACCTGAACACACACACTGTGTATATTGCATCAGGAATCTGAATGCAAGCACACACACATGCAAACAGACACACACACAGACTGTGCATATGACACAAGGTATCTGACCCCCCCCACACACACACAGACTGTTTACTGCACAAGGTATCTGAGCATGCACACACACAAATAGACACACCCATACACACACAGAGAGACACACACACAGACTGTGTTTACTGCACAAGGTATCTGAACATGCACACACACAAATAGACACACACACACACACATACACACAAACACACAGACTGTGTATATGCCATAAATTATCTGAACATACACACAGTGTGTGCATATTACACTGGGTATCTGGATACACACAGCAGGCTGTGTGCAATGCACTGGTCTTTGAATACAAACACATACACAGTCACACATGCACACAAACACACACACACACTGTGTATATTGCACAAAGTATCTGAATATACACACAGACAGACTGTGTATATTACACTGGGTATCTTATACACACTCAGACTGTGTGAAATGCACTCGGTCTCTGAACACAAACGCACACAGACAGACAGATACAAACAAACCCACGCACACACAGACTGTGTAAGTTTCACAAGGTATCTGAACACACACACAGATTGTGTATACTGCAAAAGGTCTCTGAACACAAACACACACACACAGACAGATACACACACACACCCACACACACAGACTGTGTAAATTGTGCAAGCTATCTGAACACACACCCAGACTGTGTAAGTTGCACCAGCTATCTGAACACACATACAAGGGGAATTTTCCCATCCCACATACCACGGGAATTGTAGAAGATGGGGGCAGACTATGCAAAGGTCAATTGACCTCGGGTGGGATTTTCCTGTTTTGGAGTGAACGTGGCCAGAAAATCCTGCTCACAGTGCATACTGAACACACACACGCATGCACATACACAGGCTGTGTATAATGCACCAGGATATGAACACAACAACACAAACACACATGCTGTGACTATTATACTAGGAATCTGAACACACACATGCACATGTACGCTCTCATGCACAAACACACACACAAACTGTGTATCGTGTACCAGGTCTCTGAACACATAGACACACACACAACTATGCACACAATGTATACTGAACCAGGTCTCTGAACTCACATGCACACACATACACATGCACACACACAGGCTATGTATATTGCACTAGGTATCTGATCACACACAGACTGAGTATACTGCACCAGATATCTGAACTGATACACACAGTCTGTGCATACTGCACCAAGTATTTGAACATGTGTACACATATGCATGCACACAAACATGCCAACACAGACTGCATGTATTGCAACAAGTATCTTAACACATATGGCCAGATTGCATATCTTGCTCCAGGTCTCTGAACACATACATACACACACATAAACAAACACACACACACACACAAACTATGTATACTGCACCAGGTTTCTAAACACAAAAATACTTACAGACTGTATATATTACACCATATATTTGAATACACACATATATAGATTGTATGTATGCATCAGGAACCTTAACACACACACACAAACACAGACTGTGTATAGTACACGGGTATCTGAGCACATGTACACACGCACAGATACAGAATGTTGTGATAATACTGTGCCCTTAAGAAATGTATTTATGTCATGTTTCTTGTGCAGGTTTTTTTTTTAGCAGTCAGTTCTATGTATCAGTGCCATTTTGTCCATAACCGGCCTCTTTCTCCAAAGTTCTGCAGTTTGAAGTTAGATCTTTCTCTGGAGATTGCTATATGGGAGTCAGAAGACATTTGTCTTTCTGGATCTCTGTCCAGAGGTATTAAAAGACTGGAAAGCTAGCATCCACATGAGCTTCATGTCTTGTGCTTATTGAGTCTGAAGAAGGATGTATGTCTGTGAGGATATTGCTTAAATTGGAACTATAGAGACAGATAGCTGTTAAGAAATATACCATGAGATGTTTAAATACTTCAATTCGTAAAAATAATGCTGACTCTTTTTGTTATATTTCAACTTTGTTCTTAAATAAAGTTTGTTTTAAAAACAGCTTCCTAGTAGAATTGCACCTGGAATGATGTTCACACTAATGTCAAAATCAAAAAAAGTTGGTGTCGAGGCTAACTTCATAAAATACCTTAGAGTTTCTGATCAGATCCCTAAAAAATTAGGGTCTTAACTGGGATTAAAATCTATAATTCCTTGTTTGGGTTTGAGGATTATTGGACTCAAAGACAGTGAGTCTTGTGAATATTTGTATTTGCTTTTTGGTGTTGCATTCAGTTCATTTAAATAGGGAGTGCCTTGTGGAATAATGGCTCATTCAGTGGGTAAAAGTTTTATGGGTGTGGAAGAAGTCACTTGGGGTGATTTAGAAAAGGTGGTTAAAGCAAAGCTTTTATAGTTGGAAAACAAGCTGCAGCTGACTTTGCCTGAAGGGGTGAGGAAGGTGGAGGTAACTGCAGTGATCGCTCAGCGTTTAAAATTCCCCGAAACACAGCCAGAATAATTGAAAATGGCTAAAATTCAATTGGAAATGAAACAGCTTGAATTAGAAGCAAAAGAAAGTGAGTAGCAAACAAACGAGAGAGAGGGATAAAGAGCAACAGAATTAAAACTGTTTGAATTACAGGCAATGGAAAACGACAAAGAAAGAATAGTCCTGGCAGAACAAAAAGAAAGAGAGGAAAGGGAAAGGGAGAGAGAATTTGAACTTCAGAAATTGTAATGGAGAAGTGCATGTCAAATTAGAATGCCGGAGGTAAAGGTAAAATTTGGGACTGTGATGAGGCAGTTAGGAAGAGCAAACCTATTGTAGTCAAAGGACTAGTGAGGGACTTTTAAATATATCCAAGCATTGCCAAGGTTTGATGAGAAAGATGTAGAGGCCTTTTTCATTTCATTTGAGAAAGCAGCTAAATAAATGAAAGGGCCACAGACCATGGGGCTATTGTTGATTCAAACAAAATTGGTAGGTAGAGCTAGTGAGGTGTTTGCATTACAATCAGAGGAGGTATCTAGACATTATGATCAGGTAAAAACAAGATATTTAAAGTGCAAATGAACTAGAGCCAGAAGCCTACAGGCAACGGGTTTGCAATCTAAGGAAAGAACCTGGTCAAATGTATATGGAATTTGAAAGAATCAAACAAAGTAATTTTGATTGGTAGATAAGGGCATTGAAAATAGGCCAGATGTATGAAGCTCTTAGAGAAACGGTTATTTTGGAGGAGTTTAAAAATTCACGTCCTGAAGTAGTGGTTAAAGTTTTAGAGTTTATTTATTAATGTCATAAGTAGGCTTACATTAACACTGCAATGAAGTTACTGTGAAAATCCCCTCATCGCCAGACTCTGACCTGTTCAGGTACACTGAGGGAGAATTTAGCAAGGCCAATACATCTAACCAGCACGTCTTTCGGACTGTGGGAGGAAACCAGAGCACCCGGACACAGGGAGAATGTGCAGATTCCGCACAGACGATGACCCAAGCTGGGAATTGAACCCAGGTCCCTGGTGCTGTGAGGCAGCAGTGCTAACCACTGTGCCACCGTGCTACTCCAAACTCATGTGGAAAAGCAGAGGGTTAAAATTGTGAGGTTAGCAGCAGAAATGGCAGGTGATTATGAATTTGTTCATAAATCAAAGTTTGGTTTCCAACACCAATTTCAATCTGCAACAGATAGAAACTGAGGAAAAGAGATATCCTCAGGTGGGATGAGTAAATGAGATCTCATGGGAGATAGTAAAGATAGTGTACCTCAGGTTAAAAAGGAAACCACTGACAGTGGAAGAGAAATAAAAAATCCTTAGATGTTTTCACTGTAATCAAGTAGGACAGTAAGAAGTCTCACAACACCACGTTAAAGTCCAACAGGTTTAGTTGGTAGCACAAGCCACTAGCTTTTGGAGCGACACTATCGACACAGACGAAAGCTAGTGGCTTGTGCTACCAACTAAGCCTGTTGGACTTTAACCTGGTGTTGTGAGACTTCTTACTGTGTTTACCCCAGTCCAACACCGGCATCTCCACATCATAAAATAGAACACACACAGTCACAGTGTTGGTGGTTTAAGAAAAGCACTGGGAAGACAGATGCGGTAAAACAGGATGAGACAGTGGGGTTTATTAAAGTGGTATAGGAAACTCCACTGAAACTAAAGAGGTGCAAAAAAATGTTGAGCTTGGTCAGGGGTTGATTGATAAGAAAGTGCCAGACCTCTTTAAAGAATGTATATATGTAGGTAAAGTTTACTCATGTATATCAGGAGGAGTAGGGAAACAAGTTAAGATTTTAAGAGATATGGGAGCAAGTCAATCTTTGATGGTAAGAGATGAGGAATTATGTAGTTCAGAAAGAGTATTGCCAGGAAAATTGGTAATATGTGGAATACATGGTGGATGGAATACATGCAACTTCATTAGTAATATGTGGAATATATGGTGAGAAAAGTAGTGTTCCATTATATAAGGTGAGGTTGGAGAGTCCAGTAAAAAGTGGCGAAGTAGTGGTAGGAGTAATAGAGAAATTATCTTGTCCAGGAATACAGTTTATCTTGGGTAATGGTATAGCTGGATCACAGGTGGGAGTGATGCTACTGTGGTTGAAAAATATGAATAAAATCAAACAGCTGAAGTGTTACAAGAAGCATATCCTGGCATTTTTCCTGATTGTGTAGTAACGAAGCCATAAAGCCACAGGTTAAGACAAGAGGAGAAATCAAAGAGTAAAGGTAAAGAAGTTGGAGTTCAGTTGGCCAAAATCATTTTGAACAGATGGTTGAGGAAGAACAAGAATAGGTGAAGGACAAAGTGGATATCTTTAGTTCAGGAAAGTTGGCAGAATTACAACAGAAAGATGTGGAGATAAAACGGTTGTATCAGAAAGCATGCACAGAAGAAGAATCTGTGCGTATACTGGGATGTTTTTATTTTGAAAATAATATCTTAATGAGGAAATAGAGATCTTTACAAATTCATTTGGATGAAAAGTGAGCAGAAGTTCATCAAGTTGTATTGCCAGTAGGATTATGGAAAGGAGGTGTTGCGGGAAACACATGAGGTTCCAGTAGGAGATCATTTGGGATTAAGGAAAACGCAGGCCAAAACACAAAAACATTTTTATTGGCCTGGACTGCATAAAGATATGGTTGAATTTTGACAGCCACGTCACACATGCCAGATAATAGGGAAACCCCAAGCGGTGATTAAACCAGAATGCTTAATACTCATTCCAGCATTTGAGGAACATTTTACAAGGGTCTTATTTGATTGCTTAGGACCCCTCTCTAAAACAAAAAAAGGGAATCAATATCTATTGGCCATAATGGATGTGTCTACTAGATTTCCAGAGGCCATTTCATTGCACAATATTATAGCTAAAAGGGTTGTAGAGGAGATGCTTGAATGTTTTACTGGACATGGACTACCCACAGAAAGACAATCAGATCAAGCATCAAATTTTACATCAAAGGTATTCAAGGAAGTTATGGATAGTTTAGGAATAAAACAATTAAAATCAACTGTGTACTCTCCAGAATGATGTGGAGGTGCCAGCGTTGGACTGGGGTGGGCACAGTAAGAAGTCTCACAACACCGGATTAAAGTCCAACAGGTTTATTTGGCAGCACTAGCTTTTGGAGACTCAGGCTCCTTCACCAGGTGAGTGAGGACTTGTGTTCACAAACAGGTCATATACAGACTTTTGCAATTAGGGTGCACCTAACCAAACAACTAAGTTCAGTCCATTTGAATTGATTTTTAGTCATGGGGTAAGGTAAGAGGACCATTTAAATTGATTAAAGAGAAAAGAGTGAAACGTTCTGAGACTGCATTATTAGACTATGTGTCAAATTTTAGGGAGAGATTAAAAAGAGTGGGTGAGTTGGATAGACAGTATTTAAAAGTGGCACAGCATGTGATGAAACAGGAAATGGATAAGAAATCAAAAATTCGTAGTTTTGCTGATGGGGATAAAGTATTAGTAATACTATGAGTAGTAGGTGAATGTTTAAAAGCAAGGTTTAGTAGACATTATCAAATTGAAAGGAAATTGAATGAGGTGAATTATTTGATAAGAAGACTGGATGGAAGGGAAGCTCACGGAATGTGTCATGTGAATATGCTCAAAGGCTATTTTGATGGGGAAGGAAAGCAGAAGTAGGATGTGTTAGTTGTTACAACTCAGAGTGAAGAACAAATCCAGATGATTCAAAAATTAACGTTCCTGAAATTAAATTGGATAATAAGGAAGTTTTCAGAAATTGGAATAAATTATTGAGTTACCTTCTGGGGGAAAATCAAAATGACCTGAAAGCGTTATTACAATCGCATGGAGATATATGTTGGAATAAGTTTGGAAGTACTAAAATAATTATGCACGATATAAATGTAAGAAATACTGTTCCAATTAAGCAACATCCTTAAAGGTTAACCCTCTAAAGTTGTCACAGGTACAAACATAGATTAAAAGTATGTTTAAAAATGACAATTGAAATGAGTTGCAGTGAATGGAGCTGCTCCATAGTGATGGCACCAAAGCCAGACGATACTCAATGATTGTGGGTAGACGCTGGAAAGGTCAATGCAGTTACAAGTTGAGATTCATATCCTAATCATTTCAAAGGTAAACCAATAAGGTCATTTCAGGATTATCCAATTGTGCTGTGCACATAAGACGGCCTGGTGTATTTTATTCAGATGAGGAAGGAAGATTTGAAGCATCTGGCGGAATAGTTCGATCGGCTTCAGGGGCCGGGCTTGGTGGAAAATCCTGGCTAAAAGTGAGTTTGCAAAATCCCAAATCATGTTCCTCAGCCATTCAATTGGTCTTGATGTGAAAATACAAGTTATTGGGGGATTCCCCATTCCGTACTGAGGGAATACTGAGATTCCTGGCCTGAGTTGCTTTTACAGGAGATTCATGCTGAATTTTAGCAGCATGGCTGCTCCACTGACTGACCTGCTGAAAAAGCTTTGCAAATTTCAGTGGACGGCGGAATGTCAGGTTTTTGCCAGCCTGCTGTTAGACACACCAAATTATGCAAAGCTATTCAAGATGTCCGTTGATGCGAGTGTTGGTGCTATACTATTACAAGAAGATGATGGGAGAGCCAAAAGGCCTTTGGGGATTTTTTGAAAAAAGCTAAATGGTCATCAAAAGAAATATTCAACTGTTGAGAAAGAGTCTTTGAGTTTGGTGTTGGCGTTGCAACATTTATATTGCCGGTAATTCATTGGAGACATTTGTGCTCACTCTGATCATAATCCATTGATGCTTTTGGAGAAATTTATGAATATAATTGCAAGACTGTTTAGATGGAATTTATTATTATAGCCATTTAATTTGAAAATTACACATGTGGCAGGAAGAGAGAATATGGTTGTCCATATTTTGTCATGAATGTGATGAAGGATGAAGGTATGTTCAATAGTGGAAGAAAAGGACTGAAATGGACTAGACTACTGTTACATTTGTATGCTTAGATTTAGCAAAACGTGTGTGTGTATGTGTGTGTGTGTGTGTATTGTAGACTACTAATAGTGTTAAACTAGAGGTTTTGAAAAATGAAGCCCCCTTTGCATGTTGATAGTTCATTTTTAAGGGGGGAGGTGTGACAATTCTGTAATGACTTCAATCAGGCCATTGAGGGTGGCCGATTGGAATATGAACTCCCTGATTAGGGAGTCTTTTCCTTGTATTGAACCGGGACTGTCAGTTCCTCTGGCACTTCCAAAAGTAGACTGCTGAAAGCTAGCACTCTGTGTATTGCTGCTTTAATTGTAAATAAAGAGCTTTTAGCAAAGGGACTTCTGCCTCCGAAGGCCTATTACAAATACTGTGCCTTTAAGAAATGTATTTGTGTCATGTTTCCTGTGCAGGATGGTTTTTAGCAGTCAGTTCTATGTAGCGGAGTCGCTTTGTCTGTAACCGGCAGCCTATATGTTGATGCTGCAGAAGCATAATTGGTTCCAGTTGTTGGAATGTTTGCTTTTAATCTGGGCTGATGCAGATCTGTTATTTCAGTGTTTACCCCTAGGGCTTTTCAGAGTGGGGATTGATTATGTTAATTGACAGGAAAAGTCATGTGACGAGGTGGGGCAAGGCTCACAGAAAGAAACCCAGTTCAGTTGCTGCTTGGGAGCTGAAGAGAGAAGTAACTCTTTCATTCTCTGAAGATTAGAAAATGGGATCTGCCAGAAAATAGGTCTCTTTCCCTGAAGTCCTCTGCTTGAAGTTAAATCTTTCTCTGGAGACCGCTGTATGGGAGTTAGAAGGTGTTTTTCGGGATCTCAGTCCAGTGGTGTTAAAAGGCTGGAAACCGAACAGCCACATGAACTATATGTTTTGTGCTAACTGATTCTGAAGAAGAATGTATGTGTGTATGGGGATAGTTCTTAAATTGGAGCCATAGAGATAGATAGCTGTTAAGCAGTGTACCTTATCATGTTTAAATATCTCAATTAGTAAAAGTTAAGCTGATTCTTTTTCTTACATAGTATTTTCCTTTTATGCACATACTGTGTATACTGCACTAGTTATCTGAATGCACACACACACGCACACAGTCTCTGTACAGTCTATTGTGTCCCCAGACACACACTAGATCACACCAGATTCATGAACACACACAATTGAAGATGGTTTAGAATCATGATCATGCAATGAATGCGGTACCTGAAACATGGTCACACACTCCACATCTGCTATACCAATTATGTAAAGAACAAAGAGCAAAGAACAGTACAGCACAGGAACAGACCCTTTGGCCCTTCAAGCCTGCATCAATCACGTTTACCTATCTAACCAACAGCTTATATCCCTCTATTCCCCATTTGTTCATATGCCTATCAAGATAAGTCTCAAACGTGGCTAATGTAACTGCTCAACCACCTCACTTGGCAGTGCATTCCAGGCCCCACCACCCTCTGTGTAAAAAACTTCCCCTGCACATCTCCACTGAACTTTTCCCCCCTTATCTTGAACTTGTGCCCCCTTGTAATTGTCATTTCTGCCCTGGGAAAAAGCTTCCAACTGTTCATCCTATCTATACCTCTCATAATTTTATAAATTTCTATCAGGTCGCCCCTCACCTTCTGTCTTTCCAGCGAGAACAATCCCAGTTTATTCAATCTTTCCTCTGAGTTAAATCCCCTCCATACGAGGCAACATCATGGTAAACATTTTCTGCACTCTCTCCAAAGCCTCCACGTCCTTCTGGTAGCGTGGTGACCAGAATTGGACACAGTATTCCAAATGTGGCCTAACCAACGTTTTATACAACTGTAACATAATTTGCCAACTGTTATACTCGATGCCCCGGCTGATGAAGGCAAGCATGCCATATGCTTTCTTCAACACCTTTTCCACCTGTGCTGCCACGTTTAAGGATCTGTGGACCTGTACTCCCAGATCTCTCTGTGTGTCTATACTCCTGATGCTTCTGCCATTTACTTTATAGCTCCCACTTGAATTGGATCTACCAAAATGCATCACCTCGCATTTGTCCGAGGTGCGGGTACAAAGTGAATATGTAATGTGTCAACGACATATATCTTATATTGTAATATTAATATGTAAATTCCATATTTCTTTCTCAACATATCTCTCCTTCTCTTGCTCTGCCTTACCCCCGACTGACATATCTGTCTGAGCCTTTATCTCTCACGAAATGTCAATCTATCTATTCATCTGTCTATCTCATTTTCTCTTCCTCTCTCCCCCGTACCTCTCTCCCTCTCTCTATCCCTTGTGCTCTCTATCTTTCTACCTCCTTCCATATTTCCATCTCTCGCTGTTGACCTATCTATCTATCTGTGTCTCTTCCTCTTGTTAGCCTCTCTCTAGCATTCTCTCTATTCCTCTCTCTGTCAATCTCTCTATCTCTACCTCGTTCTCACTCTCCCTGTCGTTGTCTCACATTTCACCTCCCTCAATCTTTCCCTTCATGTCACCTTACTTATCTACCTGAAACACCAACTCTATTCCATCAGACCATAAGACATTCCTCCCTCTACTTACCTTGCTATATTTCTCATTTATCTTCACTTGTTGAAAGTTCCCTCTTCCTCTCTATCAATCATAAACATAGGAGCAGGAGTATGCAAATTCAGCCCTTCGAGCCTGCTCCGCCATTCAATCAGATCATGGCTGATCTCCCCCTGGTCTCAAATCCACTTCCCCACCTGTTCTCCATATCCCTTTAACCCTGTTTTCTTTATCAGAAATATATCTATCTCCTTCTTGAAAGATGTAATGATTCAAACTCCACCGCTTTATGGGGCAGTGAGTTCCACAAATGCACCACCCTCTGCGAGAGGAGTTCCTCCTGATCTCAGTTTTAAATCTACTGCCTTGCAACCTGTACCCGTGACCTCTTGTTCTAGATTGCCCCAGAAGAGGAAGCATTTGGTTTACGTGAATTTTAATGATCCCTTTGAGCATTTTATATACCTCGATCAGATCCCCTCTCATCCTTCCCTACTCTCGGCAGTACAAGCCCAAACTGTTTAATCTCTCAAAGAATTCTTTAGAGCAGAAGGAGGCCATTTGATCCATCAAGCCTGCACCAACCACAATCCCATCCAGGCCCCATCCCCGTAGCCCCACGTAATTACCCTGTTAATCCCCCTGATCCTAAGGGGTAATTTAACACGGCCAATTCACCGAACCCACACATCTTTGGACTGTGGGAGGAAACCGGAGCACCCGGAGGAAACCCACGCAGACACGGAGGAAACGTGCAGACTCCGCACAGACAGTGATCCGAGGCTGGAATTGAACCCGGGTCACTGCGCTGTGAGGCAGCAGTGCTAACCACTGTGCCACCGTGTCGCCCTCCTCATACGTCAACCCTTTCATCCCCGGAATCAATCTGGTGAACCTCCTCTGAACTGCCTCCAATGCCACCACATCCTGCCTCAAGTAAGGAGACAAAAACTGGACACAATACTCCAGATGTGGTCTCATGAACATCCTGTACAATCGCAACAACACTTCTCTACTTTTATACTCCAGTCCCTTTGCAATAAATGCTAACATCCCATTTACCTTTTCATTACGTGCTGCACCTGCATACCGACCTTTTGCGATTCGTGAACAAAGACACCCAGATCCCTCTGCCTGGGTCCTCTATCTATCACAATGTCCCTTTCTCCCTCTATCGCTCTCCAAATCTCGCGACCTATTTTGATTTCTATCTCCGCTTCCCTCGGTTTCTCTGCATCCCTCTATCCCTCCCTGTTGAGCTCTATCTGCCTCTCTCTCCCTCTGCTCCTCTGATCTATCCACCTCTCTCATTTGCCCATCTGTCACTATCGATCAATCTCTACCTATCTCTCTATTTCTATCCTTCAATCTTCACGATGACAATAAGGGATTCTATTCCCTCACTTGTCAGGTATCGCTGTTTGGGTGGATGTGTGGAATCAAACATCCCATCAACTGACACTACACCCTGGGGTTCAAGTGTTACAAGCTGTACTTTCGACTTTCAAAGTCGTCTTATAAGAAGCACTGCAAAATCATTTCTCTGTGTGTGATTATCAGTCAGGAATGCCAGTGTTTGAAGTGGATTCTTACAATAGCCCCAGGATATGTGGACTGGCCGACTCTGATATGTTCATGAATATTTCAGGGCTCTACTGGAGAAGAAAGGGTTAATTCTTCAGAAAACAAGGAAATGCCAATTGCAGAGGAGGAGGAAAAAGTGGCCGGGTGGGTGGGAGCTGGGGAGGGGATGGGGGGGAAGGAGAGAGAGTGATCGACCATAATGTGGTGGTGGGGGTTAAAATAGGGCAAACTGATCTCGGAACATCAAACACACATCTCTGCATATAATCAGTGTGTGTGGGTCTGTATCACTCTCTGTGTGTCTCTGTATATAATCAAATGTGTGGGTCTGTATCACTGTGTGTGTGGGTCTGTATCACTGTGCATGTTTCTGGATATAATCATTGTGTGTGGGTCTGTATCACTGTGTGTATGTGCGTGTGTACGTGTGTTTGTGTGTACGTGTGTGTGTGTGTATGTCCGTGTGTGTGTATATGTTTGTGTGTGTGTCTAGCTGTGTGTACGTGTGTGTGTATACATGTGTATGTATGTGTGCATGTGAGTGTGTGTGTGTACATGTGTGTGTGTACATACATGTGTGTGTACATGTGTGTGTCTGTGTGTGCGTGTGTGTCTGTATGAGTACCACTTAGCACTACCTGGAGGAGGGCAGTGAAAGACCACAGAAAATCAGCAATGGAAGACACTAAATGTTGTGCCCCATCTTTTTGCATTAAAATGAGATGTTCCTTGAGAGTTGTAGCAATGAATCATAGAATCCCTATAGTGCAGAAGGAGGCCATTTGGCCCATTGCGTCTGCACCGACTCTTCAACAGAGCATCCCAGGCAAGTCTCAACCTTGTAACCCCAAGTATTTACCCTCTAATCTACCCAACCAACACATCTTCGGACTGTGGAAGGAAACCAGAGCACCCGGAGGAAACCCATGCAGACACGGGGAGAATGTGCAGACTCTGCACAGACAGTGACCTGAGGCCAGAATTGAACCAGGGTCCCTGGTGCAGTGAGGCAGCAGTGCTAACCACTGTGCCATCGTGCTGGCCTGGAGAGAGCTAGATAAAGCAGCAATTCAGGCAGAGAAGGAACCTGAGATGACATGTCATAACAAGCAAACAATGTAGCTGGAATCAGTCAGAAAATAGGAAAAGCCACAGCAGAAGAAGTAAGAGTGAAGAAAAAAAGAGTTGGATAAACTTCACCAAGAAGTACAGAAAATAGAAAATTAGAGAACAACTTTGTGACCCTAATCTGAATGAGAAATGATTCGGCTACATCAAAGCTGAGGAAAAAAGAATGATGGAAAAGGTGGAGGTGGCTAGGAAATGTAGTTTTAGTTTATTAGTGTCAGAAGTAGGCTTACATTAACACTGCAATGAAGTTACTGTGGAAAATCCCCTATTCGCCACACTCCGGCCCCTGTTCGGGTACACTGCGGGAGAATTTAGCACGGCAATGCACATAACTAGTCCATCTTTCAGACTGTAGGAGGAAACTGGAGGACCCGGAGGAAACCCACGCAGGCACGGGGAGAAGTCCACACAGTGACCCAAGCTGAGAATCGAACCTGGGTCCCTGGCGTTGTGAGGTAGCAGTGCTAACCACTGTGTCACCATGCTGCCCATGGCGGTGAAGGAACTGGAGTGAGAGCAGGAAGGTGTGAATAAAAGGTGAAAAAGTTTTGAGAGAATAAGCACAAATGGAACTCAGCTACAGAGGTCATAGCATGTTCTCTTGTTCTGTCCATCCATGTGTCTGTGTATCTCTATCATTCTCCCTCTCTGTTTCACCTGTCCTCCCTCTCTCACACTGAACGTCCATCTATCTATCTTTGATTTTGATTTGATTTGATTTATTATTGTCACGTGTATTAACATACAGTGAAAAGTGTTGTTTCTTGCGCACTATACAGACAAAACATACCGTTCATAGAGAAGGAAACGAGAGAGTGCGGAATGTGGTAAAAGAGTTAGAATGAAGTTTTAGAAGCATAGAACAAGAGCAAAAAATTGAATTAGAAGGTATGCTGGGCACAGCTTGCAAGAAGTCGCCTCACTCCGGTGCCATCTTGGATTTCATCTATCTATGAATTTATCTATGAACTTATCTATCTATCTATGAACCTATCTATCTATTATCCATGAATCTATCCATCTATGAACCTATCTACCGATCTACTATCCATGAATCTATGAGCCTATCCTCTCTATCTACTATCCATGAATCTACCTATCTATGAACCTATCGATCTATATCTGCCTGTCTGTCAGCCTGTCTCATAGAATCATAGAATCCCTACAGTGCAGAAAGAGGCCATCTGGCCCATCGAGTCTGCACCGGCCACAATCCCATCCAGGCCCTACCCCCATATCCCTACACATTTACCCGCTAATGCCTCTAACCTACGCATCTCAGGACACTAAGGGGCAATTTTAGCATGGCCAATCAACCCAACCCGCACATCTTTGGACTGTGGGAGGAAACCGGAGCACCCGGAGGAAACCCACGCAGACACAAGGAGAATGTGCAAACTCCACACAGACAGTGACCCAAGCCGGGAATCGAACCCAGGTCCCTGGAGCAGTGAAGCAGCAGTGCTAACCACTGTGCTACTGTGCCACCCTGTCTGTCTCTCTATCTATCTATGAACCTATCGATCTATCTATATCTGCCTGTCTATCTGTCTGTCTGTCTATCTATGAACCTATCTATATCTATTATCCATGAACCTACCTATCTACCTCTCTATGGCTGCCTGTCTGTCTGTCTGTCTGTCTGTCTGTCTGTCTGTCTGTCTGTCTGTCTGTCTGTCTGTCTGTCTGTCTGTCTATCTATCTATCTATCTATCTATCTATCTATCTATCTATCTATCTATCTATCTATCTATCTATCTATCTATCTATCTATCTATCCATGAACCTATCTATGAATATGTCTATCTGTCTATGAACCTATCTATCAATTTATCTATGAACCTACTTATCTATCTATCCATCTATCTATCTATCTATCTATCTATCTATCTATCTATCTATCTATCTATCTATCTATCTATCTATCTATCTATCTGTCTATCTGTCTATCTGTCTGTCTGTCTGTCTGTCTGTCTGTCTGTCTGTCTGTCTATCTATCTATCTATGAACCTATCCATAGAGCCAAGGAAATCCCATGTAATGGATGCTCTCAGTTTTGTGATTGGTGAGAGCACTGCTCGTGCCCTCACCAAGAGAGAAGCAACTCAAGGATTTGACCGATTGCGCTAATGTGGGACATCCTGTATCACCTACTGCAAGGGTCACCATACTGTTTGAAGCAGCCATTGGACCAAAGTCATGATTGGGAATCCTCTAGAGATCCAATTGAATGATCTATCTACCAGTTGTGTGGAATATACAAATGAGCCGGTGAAATTATCATTCTGCAGAGAGGCAGAAACCGTCTGGCATTCGAGGATGTTATGGAGGACATAGCCATGGAGAAACCCAAAGAAAGAACACAACTGCTGGAACAAGTTAGCAATTCAAGAGAATTGTCTAATAAATATAACAAGAAGAAGGAAGAAATAATGATCGTGCAAGTCGTGTTTGTTGCAACTACAACAAAAGGAATGTGGCAGTTCTCTGAAAACATGTATAACACGGGGAGGGAGAGTGTTGGAATCCCAGCAATGCAGGAGGAAGCCATTTGGCCCATCAAATCTACATCGACTCTCCGACAGAGCATCTTATCCAGGTCCATCCCCCATCCTATCCACGTAACCCTGCACACTTAAGCCACCAATCCCCCCAACCTACACATCTTGGGACACTAAGGGAAAATTTATCATGGCCAATCCCCCTAACCTACACATCTTAAGTCACAAAGGGGCAATTTAGCATGGCCAATCAACCTAACCTGCACATCTTGGATACTAAACGGCAATTTAGCATGGCCAATCCACCTACATAATCCACCTATGATTTTTTTGTACAAGGAGGTCATGCCTCACAAATTTGGTTGAGTTTTTTGAGGAATTAAAAAATGATTGATGAGGGAAGGGCCATGGATGTCGTCTACATGGATTTTAGTAAAGCGTTTGACAAGGTCCCTCATGGCAGGCTGGTGCAAAAGGTTAAATCTCACGGGATCAAAGGTGAACTAGCTAGATGGGTACAGAACTGGCTTGGCCATAGAAGACAGAGGGTAACAGTGGAGGGGTCATTTTCTGATTGGAGGTCTGTGACTAGTGGTGTTCCGCAGGGCTCTGTACTGGGACCTCTGCTGTTTGTGATATATATAAATGATTTGGAAGAAGATGTAGCTGGTCTGATTAGTAAGTTTGCGGATGACACAAAGATTGCTGGATAGTAGATAGTGATGAACATTGTCGGAGAATACAGCAGGATATAGATCGGCTGGAAAGTTGGGCGGAGAAATGGCAGATGGAATTTAATCCAGATAAATGCGAAGTGATGCATTTTGGTAGATCTAATGCAGGGGGGAACTATACAATAAATGGCAGAACCATCAGGAGTATAGACACACAGAGGGATCTGGGTGTGCAAGGCCACAGATCCTTAAAGGTGGCAGCCCAGGTGGAAAAGGTGGTGAAGAAGGCATATGGCATGCTTGCCTTTATTGGACGGGGCATAGAGTATAAAAGTTGGCATATGATGTTGCAGTTATATAGAACGTTGGTTAGGCCACATCTGGAATACTGCATCCAGTTCTGGTCGCCACACTACCAGAAGGACGTGGAGGCTTTGGAGAGAGTGCAGAAAAGGTTTACCAGGATGTTGCCTGTTATGGAGGGTATTAGCTATGAGGTGAGATTGAATAAACTAGGGTTGTTCTCCCTGGAAAGACGGAGGTTGAGGGGCAACCTAATAGAAGTTTATAAAATTATGAAGGGCATAGATAGGGTGAACAGTTGGAAGGTTTTCCCAGGTTTGAAATGACAAACACAAGGGGTCACAAGTTCAAGGTAAGGGGGGGGCAAGGTTCAATACGGGTACGCGGGGGACGTATTTTACACAGAGGGTGGTGGGGGCCTGGAATGCACTACCAAGCAAGGTGGTTGAGGCAGACATGCTAGGATCATTTAAGACTTATCTAGATAGCCACATGGGAATATAAACGGATGTTCTAGTTAGGAACACATGATCGGTGCAGGCTTGGAGGGCAGAAGGGCCTGTTCCTGTGCTGTATTGTTCTTTGTTCTTTGTTCTAAACTACACACCTTGGGACACTAAGGGGCAATTTAGCATGGTTAATTCCTCCTAACCTGTGCATCTTTGAACTGTGGGGGAAACTGGAGCACCCGGAGGAAACCCATGCAGACACAGGGAGAATGTGCAAACTCCACACAGACAGTCACCCAAGGCCGGAATTGAACCGGATTACCTGGTGCTGTGAGGCAGCAGTGTTAGCCACTGTGCCACCGTGTCGCCTGTGTTATTAAATATTGTGAGAAGAGAATGATGGATTCACCTTCGAAGAAACTCAGGGATAAACTGAATAGATTGTGAAAGCAGATGCTGTGGAATAAAGAACAACTGAGGTCTGAGCAGAAGATTGGTTAACAGGGAAGACAAAAGGAAGAGATTGGTAAATGAAGCCACTCAGCTGAAGGAGATGTGCTGGGGAGAACTAGACAAAGCAGCAATTCGGGCAGAGATTACACATCAGAACAAGATTGCTGAAATGGTCGTACCAATAGCAAAGTACAAAAACACATATGATAACATGGTCGGTGGAAGAGATGCTGAATAGAGAACACAAGGAAGAGAAGAAAATATATCACACAACAGAAGCACCAGAAATCCAGTGCCACCACCATTTCCTTCACATGGGACAGACCGAGATTGTGCAAGAATTGTAAGGTGTGAGGTTGTGTTGTATCACAATGACTGGTACCTACAATGCACTGTAGGGTAAGTGGCTCAACACAGAAAAGGATCCACAGTCACCAAGAATCATAGAAACCCTACAGTCAGAAGGAGGCCATTTGGCCCATCGAGTCTGCACCGACCACAATCCCACCCAGGCACCATCCCCGCAACCCCACATATTTATCTCACCAATCCCTCTAACCTACGCATCCTGGGAGATTAATGGGCAATTTAGCATGGCCAATGCACCTAACTTGCACATCTTTGGATTGTGGGAGGAAATCTATGCAGACACCAGGAGAACTTGCAAACTCCACACAGACAGTGACCCAAGCTGGGAATCGAACCCAGGTCCCTGGAGGTGTGAGGCAGCAGCAGTGCTCACCATTGGAGAGTAACACCGTTCGCAGAGTAATGTACATAGTCCTTGGTCAATACACAGTCTAGGACAGAACTCGGAAAGCAGCAAGCCTGTATGGAAGAACCCTGTGCAAGATTTGGAAGTTGAAGCTTTCTAGAAGTGTTACGCTAAATGCAAGCCTCAAGATCCCTCCATTGAACAATTGCTACATCGATTTACACTGCTCCTCACAACCCCCGGGACCTAGGTTCAATTCCCGCTTGGATCACTGTCTATGTGGAGTCTGCATGTTCTCCCCATGTCTGCGTGGGTTTCCTCCAGGTGCTCTGGTTTCCTCCCACAGTCTGAAAGATGTACTGGTTAGGTGCATTGGCCATTGGCTAAATTCTTCCTTGTGTACCTGGACAGGTGCCGGAGTATGGCGACGGGGGATTTTCACAGGAACTTCATTGCAGTGTTTATGTAAGCCTACTTGTGACACTAATAAATAAACTTTAAATGTCTAACTTGTGTGTACGATGCCTATCCAGAATGTGGGTTGAGTAAATAGATGTTGAAGAAAAGGTAAGGGGGGAGAGACATTGTGTATGTGGTGCCTGTCCCTTTAAGACAGTAAAGCAGGAGGGAGTCATTTGACTTGAGAGACCAATGGAAATGGAGGGCGAGTGATCACCCCAGATGGTGGAGTCCTCTCTCAGGCAGAATACATCTGGAAGCCATGTAGTATAAATCATAAAGACTGGAGCCCGACTCCAGGGCAGCTGGAGCTGCAACATCTGTGCCTCATTTTCCTTATAAATAAATACCTTTTGTTCTTAACAAGGACTGGAATTTCTTGACAATTAATATGTCACAACATAACAGTGGCTCACTTAAAAAAGCCTGAATAAAACTGATCTCTAAAGTTGCCCTGCCACCCCAATCTCTGCCCCGTGCCCTCTTTGTAACTGTTCCCCTTCTTTGCGATTTTCTCTCTGTGTTCTCTCCCACAAAATGAAACACTGAGAGTTGAAATGAGGAGAGGCTTTCAGTAAAAATGGCGTACATATGGACTGAAAAGCCATGCTGGAAAATGCGGTTCTGGTGGATTTGACTGAGGTATGAAAATGTTAGTTGGCACAGTTCAGTGGAGGGAACTGATTTGTAGAATAAGGGAATGGGTCTGGGGCTGTGTAAGAGGCTGAGATGCTCCGACAGTGAGTCTCCACAGGCAGTCATGATTGAATGGCCACATGATATGATTCCTCACTCTCTGATTTTATTCCCAGTTATAAATTAATGTGGGGATTCTGCATCAGTCTAAATATTAATATTGGTTCCAAGTATCAGTTGCTGCATTGATGAACAGATTCAATATCACTCCGTATTGACATGGTGTTTGCGTATCAGTCTGTGGATTGATGTGGAGTTTGTGTATCAGTCTGTGTATTGTTGTGGGGATTGTGCATCAGTCTGTGTATTGATGTGTGTTTCAATATCAGACTGTGTATTGATGTGGGGTTTGTGTATCAGTTTGCGTATTGATATGTGGTGTCTGTTTATCAGTTTGTGTATTGATGTGGGGTTTCTGTATCAGTCTGTGTATTGATGTGGGGTTTGTGTATCAGTTTGTGTATTAATGTGGGTTTTGTGTATCAGCTTGTGTATTGATGTGGGCTTGTATATCACTCTGTGTGTTGATGTGGGGTTTGTGTATCAATCTGTGTATTGATTTGGGGGTTGTGTATCAGTCTGTGTATTGATGTGGGGTTTGTGTATCAGACTGTATATTGAAGTGGCATCTGTGTATCAGCCTGTGTATTGATGTGGGTTTCTGTATCAGTCTGTGTATTGATGTGGGGTTTGTGTATCAGTCTGTGTATTGATGTGGGGTTTGTGTATCAGTCTGTGTAGCGATGCATTTTCTTTATCAGACTGTGTGTTGATGTAGGGTATGTGTATCAGTCTGTGTATTGATTTGAGGTTGGTGTATCCGCCTGTATATTGATGTGGGGTTTGTGTATCAGACTGTATATTGATGAGGGGTCTGTTTATCAATCTGTGTATTGATGGACATTCCTGTATCAGCCTGTGTATTGATGTGGGGCTTGTGTATCAGTCTGTGTATTGATGTGCATTTCTGTATCTGCATTCGTATTGATGTGATGTTTGTGTATCAGCTTGTGTATTGATGTGGGGTCTGTGTATCAGCCTGTGCATTGGTGTGATGTCTGTGTATCAGTCTGTGTATTGATGTACATTTCTGTATCAGCCTGTGTATTGATGTACATTTCTGTATCAGCCTGTGTACTGAAGTGGCATTTGTGTGCCAGTCTGTGTATTGATGTGGGGTCTGTATATCAATATGTGTATTGATGTGGGGATTGTATATCAGTCTGTGAATTGATGTGGGGTTTCTGTATCAGTCCATGTATTGATGTGCATTTCTGTATCTGCATCTGTACTGATGTGGGGTTTGTATATCAGTCTGTGTATTGATGTAGTGTCTGTGTATCAGTTTGTGTATTGATTTGGGGTTTGTGTATCAGTCTATGTATTGATGTGATGTTTGTGTATCGGTATGTATATTGATGTACATTTCTGTATCAGCCTGTGTATTGAAGTGACATTTGTGTACCAGTCTGTGTATTGATGTGGGGTCTGTATATCAATATGTGTATTGATGTGGGGGTTGTATATCAGTCTGTGTATTGATGTGGGGTCTCTGTATTAGTCTATGTATTGATGTGCATTTCTGTATCAGCCTGTGTATTGATTTGGGGTATATGTATCAATCTGTGTATTGATGTGGGGTTTGTGTATCAGACTGTATATTGATGTGGCATCTGTGTATCAGGCTGTGTATTAATGTGGGGTTTGCATATCAGTCTGCGTATTGATGTGGGGTTTGTGCACCAGTCTCTGTATTGATGTGGGGCTTGTGTATCAGTTTGTGTATTGATTTGCGGTTTGTGTATCAGCCTGTGTACTGATGTGGGGTTTGTGTATCAGTCTGTGTATTGATGTGGTATCTGTGTATCAGCTTGTGTATTGATTTTGGGGTCTGTGTATCAGTCTGTAATTTGATGTGGGGTTTGTGTCTCAAACTGTATATTGATGTGGCATCTATGTATCAGGCTGTGTATCGATATGGGGTTTCTGCATCAGTCTGTGTATTGATGCATGTTTTGATATTAGCCTGTGTATTGATGTGGGGTTTGTGTATCAGTCTGTGTATTGATTTGAGCTTTGTGTATCAGTTTATGTATTGAAGTGGGGTTTGTGTTTCAGACTGAATATTGATGTGGGGTCTGTTTATCAGTCTGCGTATTGACACAGGGCTTGTGTATCAGTCTGTGCACTGATGTGGGGTCTGTGTATCAGTCAATGTATTGATGTGAGATTTGTGCATTAATCTGTGTATTCATTTGGGGTTTGTGTATCAGTCTGTGTATTGATGTGGGGTTTGTGTATCAGGCTGTGTATTGATGTGCATTCCTGTATCAGCCTGTGCATTGATGTGGGGTTTGTGTATCAGTTTGTGTATTGATGTGCATTTCTGTATCCGCATGTGTATTGATGTGGGGTCTATGTATCAGTCTGTTTATTGATATGAGGTTTATTTGTCAGTCTGTGTATTGATGCGGGTTTTGTGTATCAGTCTATGTATTGATGTAGGGTTTGTGTATCAGTCTATGTATTGATGTGGGGTTTGTGTATCAGTCTGTGTATTGATGTGGGGTTTGTGTATCAGTCTGTGTATTGGTGTGATGTTTGTGCATCAGTCTGTGTATTGATGTACGTTTCTGTATTAGCCTGTGTATTGAAGTGGCATTTGTCTACCAGTCAATGTATTGATGTGGGGTCTGTATATCAGTATCTGTATTGATGTAGGGGTTATCTATCAGTCTGTATATAGATGTGGGGTCTCTGTCTGAGTCTATGTATTGATGTGCATTTCTGTATCAGCCTGTGTATTGATTTGGGGTACATGTATCAATCTGTGTATTGATGTGGGGTTTGTGTTTCAGTCTGTGTATCGATATGGGGTTTGTGTTTCAGTCTGTGTATTGATGTGGGGTTTGTGTATCAGTCTGTGTATTGATATGGGGTTTGTGTATCAGTCTGTGTATTGATGTGGGGTTTGTGTATCAGTCTGTGTAATTATGTGGGGTTTATGTTTCAGTCTGTGTATTGATGTGGGGTTTGTGTTTCAGTCTGTGTATTGATCTGGGGTTTGTGTATCAGTCTGTGTATTGATATGGGGTTTGTGTATCAGTCTGTGTATTCATGTGGGGTTTGTGTTTCAGTCTGTGTATTGATGTGGGGTTGGTGTATCAGTCTGTGTATTGATGTGGGGTTTGTGTATCAGTCTGTGTAATTATGTGGGGTTTGTGTTTCAGTCTGAGTACTCATGTGGGGTTTGTGTTTCAGTCTGTGTATTTACATGGGGTTTGTGTATCAGTCTGTGTATTGATGTGGGGTTTGTGTATCAGTCAGCGTATTGCTGTGGGGTTTGTGTACCAGTCTGTGTAATTATGTGGGGTTTGTGTATCAGTCTGTGTAATTATGTGGGGTTTGTGTTTCAGTCTGTCTATTGATGTGGGGTTTGTGTTTCCATCTGTGTATTGATCTGGGGTTTGTGTATCAGTCTGTGTATTGATGTGGGGTTTGTGTATCAGTCGGTGTATTGCTGTGGGGTTTGTGTATCGGTCTGTGTAATTATGTGGGGTTTGTGTATCAGTCTGTGTATTGATGTGGGGCTTGTGTATCAGTCTGTGTATTGATGTGGGGTTTGTGTATCAGTCTGTGTATCGATGTGGGGTTTGTGTATCAGTCTGTGTATTGATGAGGGGTTTGTGTTTCAGTCTGTGTATTGATATGGGGTTTGTGTACCAGTCTGTGTATTGATGTGGGGTGTGTGTATCAGTCTGTGTATCGATGTGGGTTTGTGTATCAGTTTGTGTATCAATGTGGGGTTTGTGTATCAGTCTGTGTATTGATGTGGGGTTTGTGTATCAATCTGTGTATTGATGTGGGGTTTGTGTATCAGTCTGTGTATCGATGTGGGTTTGTGTATCAGTTTGTGTATCAATGTGGGGTTTGTGTATCAGTCTGTGTATCAATGTGGGGTTTGTGTATCAGTCTGTGTATTGATGTGGGGTTTGTGTATCAGTCTGTGTATTGATGTGGGGTTTGTGTATCAGTCTGTGTATCAATGTGGGGTTTGTGTATCAGTCTGTGTATTGATGTGGGGTTTGTGTATCAGTCTGTGTATCGATGTGGGGTTGTGTATCAGTCTGTGTATCAATGTGGGGTTTGTGTATCAGTCTGTGTGTCAATGTGGGGTTTGTGTATCAGTCTGTGTATCGATGTGGGGTTTGTGTATCAGTCTGTGTTGACTTTGGGTATTCTGTTTCTTGCTCCACCTGGATAAAGGACAAGTTTGTGGTTCGGTTTCTGATTGGAAGCGAGCAGGTATGAGCTACTTCCTGCAACAGCGGGGTAGCTTTGTGTTACTGAAGCAATTCCTGATTAGAATGCCAGAACCTTAGAATCAGAGAATCCTGACAGTGCTGAAGAGGCCATTTGGCTCATCGAGTCTGTGCCAGCTCTCTGACAGAGCATCTTATCCAGGCCCTCTTCTTCTATCCCTGTAACACCACACATTTAGCATGGTCAATCCACCTAACCGACACATCCTTAGACACTAAGGGGCAATTTAACATAGCCAACCCCCTAATCTACACATCTTTGAACACTGAGGGGAAATTTAGCATGGCCAATCCCCCTAACCTACACGTCTTTGGACACTACGGGGCAATTTAGCATGGCCAATCCACCCAACCTGCACATCTTTGAACTCTGAGGGGAAATTTAGCATGGCCAATGCACCTAACTGAGACATCTTGGGACACTAAGGGGCAATTTAGCATGGCCAATTCACCTAACCTGCACATCACTCGCCATTAACGGGTCCAGGCAGCGGGCGATCGACGGGGTTGTCCATCCTGACTGTCTGCCCCTCTACCGCGGCTACGTTCGTGACCAGGTGTCCCTGGAGAGGGAGCATGCGGTGTCCACGGGCGCAGTTGACGCCTTCCGCGCCCGTTGGGCACCACAGGGGCTGGGGTGCATTATAGACCCCGATAATCACATTATGATTTGATGTTTCAAGTTTCCTTTGTACTTGTGTTCTGTTCGAGCTGTTTCCCCTCCTTTTGGGGAGCTGCCCCTTTTACGTTATCCCTGAGTTAATTTGAGTTGGTTTATTTGGTTTGGTTTATTTGGTTTGCCCTATCTTTGGACACTAAGGGCAATTTAGCATGGTCATTCCACCTAAACTGCACATCTTTGGATACGAAGAGACAATTTACCTAAACTGCACACTTTTGAACACTGAGGGGCAATGTAGCATGGCTAATCCACCTAACCTGCACGTCATCTCTCTCTACCCCTGCTTCTCGCTCTCTATCTCTCTGTAGCTCGAACCCCCTCCCAGCCCAGTAAAAATCTCTGCATTCCACCCCCCACCGCCCCCCCCCCCCCAATGCCCCACCACCCAGCACACATACCGCCTCCTCCTCCTCCCTATGCTCCAGCTCTCTCCGACTCTCACTAATTTACTGTTTGATTTCGGAGATAATGCATTTTTTACAAATCAAAGCGGATGCTCGGAAGGAGCCCTGTGGGGCGCCGGGAGCCGGGCGAGGGAGATGTGAGGCTCAGTCCATTTCCTTGTTAGTTTTTTTGACTCACAGTTAGTTATAGCTTTTCAAAAAAAATAGCATGCCTCCATCTCCCCGAGTGATGTTATAACAAGTAGCTCAGGGACTTTTGTGTGTGTGTCTCTCTCTCCCCCACACACTCTCTGTATAAATGTGGAAGAATTGGAGATGTGGGGTCTGTCTGTCACAGTCCACTGACATTGTGAAGTTTAAGTGGATGAAAGTGTGGTCCGAGTCTGTTTTTATTTCTGGTTTTAAGGGAAGACACACACTTTTTTTTGTTCTTGCCAACAATCGATAGCCTAAATTATTCAATGCCATTAATTATCGATTTAAGGAGCTTGCAGCGTTGCCTGTTTGTGCAGGTTCAAACATTAGCAGCGTTTCAGATCGCTCTCATTGTTACATAACCTCGGGCTAAATTTCTCTTCTGTGTTACAGAACAGGCAGAACAGAAACCCCGGCTTGTCGGAGCTAACTCCCTCTGATCGATCACTGATCAATCAGCCTTGCTGGAACTAATAGCACATCCAGCCGTTTGATCTCTCAGGCAGTCGGACCTCCCCCATCCCAACTGAAATATTTAAAAAATAGATATACATCTCGGCTTCAGAGAGAGAGAGAGGGAGACGGAGTGTCAGAGGGGTGGTTGGAGCTGCTTCGAAGGAATTTGAGGAGTGCGGGGTGGGGTACACTTAGAGAGGGAGGTGTTGGAGATAAAGAGAAGGTGGGTAGAGTGAGAGAGGCAGAAAGGGCGACAGAGGCATTGGACACAGAGAGGGGAATTGAGAGAGGTTATAGTGGGGGGGCGGTGGTAATGAGACAGAAAGAGAGAGATACATAGATAGAGAGGGAGAGAAATGGACAAGGAGACGGGCGAAATGAGAGAAAGGTAGAGAGCGAGAGAGGGAGAGAGGTAGATAGAGAGAGCAGAAATGAGACAGAGATAGAGAGATAGACAGACAGGTAGATAGACAGATAGATAGATGGATAGATGCAGCAAGAAATGAGAAAGACAAAGAGACATAGATAGAAAGGTAGACAGTGAAAAGAGAAGTGAGACAGGGAGAATAGATAGAGAGCTGCAGAGAGGGGGAATGAGTGAGGGGGAGGTATGGGAAAGAGAGGGCAATGAGAGAGAGAGGGAGTGAGAAAGATAAATAGATCAACATGGATATAGAAATAATGGGGAGATAGATCAACAGACAGGCAGGTAGAGAGGGTGGGAGAGTTCAACAGAGGGAGAGAGTGATTGAGACACAGATAGAAAGATGGAGGTAAAGAAAAGGAGACAGAGACATGGATGGAGAGGTACGTGGGTGATAGAGAAACCAAGAAGCAGACACATGGATAGGTTCATAGACAGATAGAAAGAAAGATAGAGGGACACTCAGTGTGAGAGAGAGAGGACAGGCGAAACAGAGAGGGAGAATGACAGAGATACACAGACACATGGATGGACAGAACAAGAGAACATGAGGCAGAGAGTGGAGGGGCAGGGTGTCACAGAGTGAAGGAGAGACAGGTCGAGAATGAGAAGGGAAGTCGGAGAGATGGAAGTGGGTGAGCAATAAAGGCAGTAGCCAATTTGTGCACAGCAAGATCCCACAAACAACAACAATCCCTTTGTTCTGAAGAAACTGACTGAGGGGTAAATAACAGACAGGATACTGGGGCAAACACCACCCCCCCCCCCCCACCTCACCCCCTTCCAGGCATTATTCATTTGAAGACAGCACAGGAGGGGGGGGGTCTATTATATCCAGCCACGTGTACATCATGTCTCTCACTTTAACATCTGATTCTGAAGACTCCCATTGTGCTCCAGTTTGCGTGTCGCCTGGTTTAAGTGCAAAGCACAGCCAGACAGCCCAAAATATAGCAAACACACACAGGCTCAAACCAGAACGACAACATATACAGAAACAGGCAGAGGTCCAAACACACTCATATCAATGTATACATCCACCCCTGTACTCAAAACACAGGGAGTGACTCCCAGCAATCTCAAATTGAGACAGAATCCATTGGGAATGTCAAAAACTAAATCAATATAGACAGAGAATGATAGAGAGGGGGAATGAGAGAGAGAGAAAGAGGGGAAAAGAATACATAGAGAGAGGGGCACATGGATAGAGAGAGAGAGGTACATGGATAGAGAGAGAGAGAGAGATGGGTACATGATTAGAGAGAGAGAGGTACATGGATCGAGAGAGAGAGAGATGGGTACATGGTTAGAGAGAGAGATGGCTATGTGGATAAATAGAGAGAGAGAGAAAGATGAGTACATGGATAGATAGAGAGAGAGATGGGTACATTGTTAGAGAGAGAGGTACATGGATAGAGGGAGAGAGAGAGGTACATGGATAGAGAGAGAGAGAGATGGGTACATGGTTAGAGAGAGAGAGGTACATGGATAGAGAGACAGAGAGAGAGATTGGAACATGGTTAGAGAGAGAGATGGCTACGTGGATAGGTAGAGAGAGAGAGAGAGATGGGTACGTGGATAGATAGAGAGAGAGAGATGGGTACGTGGATAGATAGAGAGAGAGGGTACATGGATAGATAGATAGAGAGAAAGAGAGGTACATGGATAGATAGAGAGAAAGAGAGGTACATGGATAGATAGAGAGAGAGAGAGAGAGGCACATGGATAGATAGAGAGAAAGGGTACATGGATCGATAGAAAGAGAGAGAAGCACATGGATAGACAGAGAGAGAGGTACATGGATAGAGAGAGAGAGAGATACATGGATGGAGAGAGAGAGAGATACATGGATAGATAAAGAGGGAGAGGTACATTGATAGGTAGAGAGAGAGGTACATGGATAGATGGAGAGAGAGAGGTACATGGTTAGAGAGAGAGAGAGGTACATGGATAGATAGAGAGAGAGACACATGGATAGAGAGAGAGGTACATGGATGGATGGAGAGAGAGAGGTGCATGGATTCGGAGGGCGGTACATCGATAGATAGAGAGAGAGAGAGATGTACATGGATAGAAGAGAGAGATATACATTGGTAGATAGAGAGGGGAGTATCTTGATAGATAGAGAGATAGGTACATGAATAGATAGAGAAAGGTGTCTACATGGATAGATCGAGAGACACGCACGTCCAGCAGACTATACTGTAGACACTGCGCAAATTAATATCAATATCCTGACAAATATATAGAAACACTCCACTGCGCAAATATGACCAAACATATCAGCACAATTTTGCAACCCAGCAGCCAATCGACATTATTGGAAAATCTGAAAACAACACATCCACATTTGGAAAATTATAAAGGCTTGGTCACAAGACAAAATCAAATGCTCCACAGGCTGCAACATACACACCAGTTATCAGAGAGATTACACAATGTGAAGAGGCTGTTCCACTGATCAAACATTCCCAGGACAGGTGCAACACGGGGGTTAGATACAGAGTAAAGCTCCCTCTACACTGTCCCCATCAAACACTACCAGGACAGGTACAGCACAGGGTTACATACAGAGTAAAGCTCCCTCTACACTGTCCCCATCAAACACTCCAAGGACAGGTACAGCATGGGGTTAGATACAGTGTAAAGCTCCCTCGACACTGTCCCCATCAAACACTCCCAGGACAGGTACAGCACGGGGTTAGATACAGAGTAAAGCTCCCTCTACACTGTCTCCATCAAACACTCCCAGGACAGGTACAGCATGGGGTTAGATACAGAGTAAAGCTCCCTCTACACTGTCCCCATCAAACACTCCCAGGACAGGTACAGCATGGGGTTAGATACAGAGTAAAGCTCCCTCTACGCTGTCCCCATCAAACACTCCCAGGACAGGTACAGCACGGGGTTAGATACAGAGTAAAGCTCCCTCTATACTGCCTCCATCAAACACTCCCAGGACAGGTACAGCACGGGGTTAGATACAGAGTAAAGCTCCCTCTGCACTGTCCCCATCAAACACTCCCAGGACAGGTACAGCACGGGGTTAGATACAGAGTAAAGCTCCCTCTCCACTGTCCCCATCAAACACTCCCAGGACAGGTACAGCACGGGGTTAGATACAGAGTAAAGCTCCCTTTACACTATCCCCACCAAACACTCCCAGGAGAGTTACAGCATGGGGTTAGATACAGAGTAAAGCTCCCTCTACACTGTCCCCATCAAACACTCCCAGGACAGGTACAGCACGGCGTTGGATACAGAGTAAAGCTCCCTCTGCACTGTCACTCAGTATCTTTGCAGGCAAATCTTCAGCATGCAGCGTTCTTCCATTTTTTTAGCATTCTCTCTGAGCACATTTGCCTGGCCATCACAGAATAATTCACCCCCTGTAAGGGAGTTTGTGGCAGTTACATGATAAGTTGGTATCTGATTAATGAACTGATGAAAAACACTAATTTGGCCTCATCAGGAGCACTGTGTCCAGTCTGGACGCCATACTTGGGGGAAGGATGTGAAGGCATTGGAGAGAGTACAAAGGAGATTCACAAGAATGTTCCAGGTGTAGATAGGAGGATAAATTGGAGAGGTTGGGACTGTTCTCCTTGGGATAAAGAAGGCTGAGAGGAGGTTTGATAGAGATAGTCAAGATCCTGAGGGATATGGGCAATGAGAAACTGTTCCCACTCAAGAGAGCATCAAGAACTGGAGGGCACAAAAACAAAATAATTAGCAAAAGGAGCAATAGTGAGGAGAGGATTTTCTTTTTCACCCAGAGGGAGACTGGAGTCTTGAATGAACTTCCTGAGAGGGTGGTGGAGGCAGATTCGATCGAGGGATTCAAACAAGAATTGGATTTCTCTTGTTCTTTCTTTGAGATGTGGGCATTGCTGGCAAGGTCCGGGCATTTGCTGCCCATCCCTAATTGCCTCTTGAACGCAGTGTCTCACTCGGCTATTTCAGAGAGGCAGTTAAGAATCGGCCACATTGCTGTGGATCTGGAGTTACATGTAGGCCAGACCGGGTAAGGACAGCAGATTTCCTTCCCTAATGGAGGTAACTGTGTGTATGTGTGAATGCGTGAGTGTGTATAATTGTGTATGTGTGTATATGTGTGAATGTGTGTGTATTAGTGTGTGTGTGTGTGTAACTGCGTTTGTGAATGTGTGTGTAAATGTGTGTGTGTATAAGTGTGTGTGTGTGTAAAACTGTGCATGTGTGCAAATGTATGTGTGAATAAGTGTGTGTATATGTGTGAATGTGTGTAAATGTGTGTGTGTGTGTAATTGTATGTGTGTGTGTGTCTGTGTGTAACTATGTGTGTGTGTAAATATGTGTACCTAAATGTGTGTGTTTGTAATGGCAGATTTCCTTCCCTAAAGGACATTAGTGAACCAGATGGGCTTTTACTACAATCAACAACAATTTCATGGTTATTATTAGACTTTTAATTCCAGATTTTTATTGAATTCAAATTTCACACATATATGTGAATGCTTGCACATAGATAAATACATGTATTTAAATAGTTGTACATATAAATATGTGTTTGTGCATGTGTGAATGTGTGTTTAACTATATAAATGTGAATGTGTATGTTTCTTTGCCGACATGCATGTTTTTGTGTATATAAACATGTGTGTTTAAATTGCATACATGTAAATTGTATATGTGCATATGTAAATTTGTGCTTAAATGTGTGTATGAGTAAATCTGTATGTGTGTGTGTGCATGTGAAAATGTGTTTGTTGAAATTTTATTTATTAGTGTCACAAGTAGGCTTAACTTAACACTGCAATGAAGTTACTGTGAAAATCCCCTAGTCGCCACACTCCGATGCATTGTTTGGGCATACTGAGGGAGAATTTAACATGGCCAACCCACTGAACATTTTGTTTAAATCTGTAATGTAAATGTGTGCTAGCGTGTATATAAATGTGCAAGCTGGAATGTGTGTATACATGTGTAAATCTGTGTTTGAATGTGTGTAGTTGCAAATGTATGTGTGCACACAGCTGTTCAAATGTGTATGTGTGAAAGTGTATGTGTATATGTGTGATTAAATGTATGTGCAATTGTTTGTGTAAACACGATTAAACATGTGACTGTGTTAATGTGTTCATGGCAATGTGTAAACTTGTGTGTGTGACTGCATGTGTGCTTAAATTTGTATAGATATAATTGTGTATCTGCAATGTGTTGTTTAACTGTGTACACACGTGTGTGCATGTGTGTGCAAAAGTGTGCGTGTGTGTGAAATGTGTGAACATGTGTGTGTGGGTGTGTGTGTGTGTGTGTGTGTGTGTGTGTGAAAGTGTGTGTAAGTGCGTGTGTGTGAATGTGCCTGTGAACATATATGTGTCTAAATGTGTGGATGTGTAAATGTGTATGTTTAAACATGTGTGCAAATGTGTGGATATGAACATGTGTGAACGTGAGTGTAAATGTGTGTGAATGTTTTGTGTGTGTGTGTGAATGTGTGTGGGGACGCGTATGTGTAAGTGTTTCTGTGTGTGAGTGTAAATGTGTGTGTGAATGTTGATGCATATGTGTGAATGTGTATGTGAATAAGTGTGTGTAAATGTTTTTGAGTGTGTGTAAATATGTGTGTCTGAACATGTGTGTGTATATGAATGAATGAACATTTATGTGTGTCTAAATGTGTGTCTGTGTGTGTGGCAGGTGATAGACATGCTGAGGGGTATTGACTAGTGATCGTGACACAGATCTCGTGTCAACGCGCTGTTGATTTATCACTGGGGAGGAAGCCAGTTTAGATCTTTCATAATGATGTGACGATAATTAAAGCTGTAAGGTCAGTTACGCCAATGAACTACTTAATGTCATTGTTAATAGATTTCGCGTTGAGTGATCCCTCCCACCAGCGCACACTTTCAGTCTGTTACACCAGGAAACTTAGACAAGAATCCATGGCTCCCCATTCTCACTATTACACAGCGGTGCGTTGTTTTAACAATAGTGTTACAAGAGAGAATGAGGCAAGGGGCTGCGGAATAAGGGGGAAGATTGCAAAGGTGATTGCAAAAGATAAAATTGGAGAGTTAGAGGACACATGCGTAACTAGGTTCCTCGCAGTGCTGGTTGGTAGATCGTGATGGGAGCAATAGTTGGATAAGCAGCTGAAAGGGTGTTTCCCCCAGCGGGGCAGGGGTTGGGGATCTGGAATGGGTGGGCTCAATTTCCAAATCAGGGGCCTCCCATTTAACACAGTAAGAAGTCTCACAACACCAGGTTAAAGTCCAACAGGTTTATTTGGTAGCAAAAGCCACGAGCTTTCGGAGCGCTGCTCCTTCGTCAGGTAAGTGGGAGTTCTGTTCACAAACAGGGCATATAAAGACACAAACTCAGTTTACAGAATAATGGTTGGAATGCGAGTCTTTACAGGTAATCAAATCTTTATAGGTGCAGACAATGTGAATGGAGAGAGGGTTAAACTCTCTCTCCACTCACATTATCTGTATCTTTCAGACTTGATTACCTGTAAAGACTCGCATTCCAACTATTATTTTGTAAATTGAGTTTGTGTCTTTATATGCCCTGTTTGTGAACAGAACTCCCACTTACCTGACGAAGGAGCAGCGCTCCGAAAGCTCGTGGCTTTTGCTACCAAATAAACCTGTTGGACTTTAACCTGGTGTTGTGAGACTTCTTACTGTGTTTACCCCAGTCCAACGCCGGCATCTCCACATCATGCCTCCCATTTAAGACGGAGATGTGGAGCAATTTCTTCCCTCTGAGGGTCCCTAACCTTTGGAGATGCAGCAGTGGTGACTGGGTCATTGACTAGGTCCAAGGAGACTACTGATTGGTGAGAGAGACAAGGGTTATGGGGAATTGTGGTGATGGGGTGGAGCGAGTGAGGGAGGGAGTGAGCGAGGGAGAGAGGGAGTGAGCGAGGGAGGGAGGGAGGAAGTGAGAGAGGAGACAGGAAAGTGGAGTGGTCTCCACCATTGGATCAGCCATGATCTCATTGAATGGCGGAGCAGTTGTTGGGAGGTGAATGGCCTGCCTCTGCTCATACTGCTGAAAGTATTATGTCCTTATGATGGAATAGCTTCACTCATCTTGACTCATTGAGGTACACAGCACAGAAAAGGCCCTTCGGCCCATCAAATGTGCGCTGGTCAAAGACATACCACCAAACTAATGTAATCCCATTTTCCAGCAGTCAGCAATGAACTCGATAAGTTCGTCCCAACTCCACTGGACACGGGCAATTGATTGAATATTGATTTCACTTTCAGATTCAAGTTCAACTGCAAAGACATTAATTCAAAAGCCAGACCAACTCACTTATCGACAAGACTGAGGGAGTGCTGCACTGTCAGAGGGTCAGTACTGAGGGAGTGCTGCACAGTCAGAGGGTCAGTACTGAGTGCTGCACTGTCAGAGGGTCAGTACTGAGGGAGTGCTGCATTGTCAGAGGGTCAGTACTGAGTGCTGCACTGTCAGTGGGTCAGTACTGAGGGAGTGCTGCACTGTCAGAGGGTCAGTACTGAGTGCTGCACTGTCAGAGGGTCAGTACTGAGGGAGTGCCGCACTGTCAGAGGGTCAGTACTGAATGAGTGCCGTACTGTCACAGGGTCAGTACTAAGGGAGTGCTGCACTGTCAGAGGGTCAGTACTGAGTGCTGCACTGTCAGAGGGTCAGTACTGAGGGAGTGCTGCACTGTCAGAGGGTCAGTACTGAGGGAGTGCCGCACTGTCAGAGGGTCAGTACTGAGTGAGTACCGCACTGTCACAGGGTCAGTACTAAGGGAGTGCTGCACTGTCAGAGGGTCAGTACTGAGTGAGTGCCGCACTGTCAGAGGGTCAGTACTGAGTGAGTGCCGCACTGTCAGAGGGTCAGTACTGAGTGCTGCACTGTCAGAGGGTCAGTACTGAGGGAGTGCTGCACTGTCAGAGGATCAGTACTGAGGGAGTGCTGCACTGTCAGAGGGTCAGTACTGAGGGAGTGCTGCACTGTCAGAGGGTCAGTACTGAGGGAGTGCTGCACTGTCAGCGGGTCAGTACTGAGGGAGTGCCGCACTGTCAGAGGGTCAGTACTGAGTGAGTGCCGCACTGTCAGAGGGTCAGTACTGAGTGAGTGCCGCACTATGTTCCACTCCCACTGCTCCAACTGGGAAAGGAGCTGGGGAGAGTTTTCCCAGCTGTCTGGGGTTAATATTCCTCGCTCAGTTAAGCAGAGCTGATTCCCCGTTCATCGCCCCTTGGCTGCTTTTGGGGAACAAACTTTGAATAAATGAGCCGACCCTTCCTCCTATTACACAGTGGCCACGTTAGCAGGAGTACATCGATAGCTGGGATGTGCTGTGGGATATCCTGGGACTCTGAAAGTTGGCTGCATGGTTCATCCTGGATGATGCTGTTGAAAAGCTCAGTCGGAACTGTTCTGAATTCCGAACCGCTCTGTTGTTGATGCTGTTACAAACTGACAAGGCACTGGGAGGGCCCGTGTTAAAGCATCTGCAGCAGACGGCCAGATCAATGGCCAAGGGGATCTGAGGATTTAGCGAGACGTCGCTGGCTCGCTGTTCAAAGACTCGGAGAAATCTTTCCATAATATTTACCAGAATATCAATCGACAGGATATCAAAGTGATGGTGGGCACTGGGGAGCAGGCCAGAGGATTGCTTGGAGATGCTCACTCTGTAACGCACCTGAGAATGCGGGGAGGCCTGTTACAGCAGTCAGGGGGTGGGGGATCGAGTTGGAGGGATAGCTGGCAGGAGGGCAACAGAGTTGGTATAAACGGGTCTTTTTCTGGTTGGCAGGATGACCGTGTGCCACAGGGATCAGTGCTGGGGCATCAAGATTTTTACAATTTATATAAATATTGAGTTCAAGAGTTGGCAAATCTGGTTTCAGCAAGAGGATTTTTAAAAAAGTTTATTTATCCGTCACAAGTAGGCTCACATTAACACGGCAATGAAGTTACTGTGAAAATCCCCCAGTTGCCACACTCCGGTGCCTGTTTGGGTACACTGAGGGAGAATCTCTCCCTCGGGATTTTCTCCCTAACTTCATTGCAGTGTTAATGTAAGCCTACTTGTGACACTGATTAATAAAATAAAACCTTGGTTAGGTTGCATTTGGAGTATTGTGTGCAGTTCTGGTCACCACACTACCAGAACACATGGGAACACACTGCAGGCCACATGGGCTTTGCAAATTTGAAGAAAAGGTCTAAACCTACTGTAGTTCTTTAGAGAGTTCACGGACCCCTTTCGAGAGATCTTTAAACAGGGCGGCACAGTGGTTAACACTGCTGCCTCACAACTCCAGGGACCCGGGTTCGATTCCTGGCTTGAGTCAGTGTCTGTGTGGAGTCTGCACATTCTCCCCGTGTCTGCGTGGGTTTCCTCCGGGTGCTCCGGTTTCCTCCCACACTCCAAAGATGTGCGGGATAGGTTGACTGGGCATGCCAGATTTCCCCTTGCTGTCCCGGGATGCATAGGTTAGAGGGATTTGCAGGGTAAATATGTTGGGTGATGGGGATAGGGCCTGGGTGGGATTGTTGTCAGTGCAGACTCGATGGGCCGAATAGCCTCCTTCTGCACTGTAGGGGTTGTATGATTCATCAAGAAAGGACGTGGAAGGTTTGGAAAGAGTGCAAAGAAGGTTCACCAGGATGCTGTCTTTTCTCGAGGGTGTTGGCTATGAGGAGAAGTTGACTAAACTAGGATTGTTTTCACTGGAAAGACAGAGGCAGACGTGAGACCTGATAGAGGTCTACAAGATTATGAGAGGCATAGACAGGGTGGATAATCAGAGGCTTTTTCCCAATGTGAAAGTGTCAATTACTAGGGGGCACAGGTTCAAGGGGAGAGGGGGAAAGTTTAAGAGAGATGTACAGGGAAGGTTTTTCACGCAGAGAGTGGTGGGTGCCTGGAACGTGCTGTCAGAGGAAGTGGTGGAAGCAGACAGAATGACAACATTTAAGAGGCATCAGGATGGGGAGATGAATGGGGAGGGAATAGAGGGATACAGACCGAGTAAGGGCAGAAGGTTTTATTTTTAGTTTAGTTAGGGCATCATGATCGGCACAGGCTTGGAGGGCCGAAGGGCCTGTTCCTGTGCTGTACTTTTCTTTGTTCTAAATGACTTGGATGAAGGGACTGAAGGAATGGTTGCTAAATTTGCTGACAACACAAAGTTAGGTCAGAAAGTAAATTGTGAAGGGAATGTGGGGAGGCTCTAAAGGACACAGAGGTAAAGCAGGCAGCATAATCAAACCAGCCTCTCATCCATTAACTCCGTCTACACTTCCTGCTGCCTCTGAAAACCGCTATCATAATTAAGGACCCCACGCACCCTGGACACTCTCTCTTCCACCTTCTTCCATCAGAAAAAAGATACAAAATTTGAGGTCACGTACCAACCGACTCAAGAAAGAGCTCATTCCCTGTAAACACCAGACTTTTGAATGGACCTACCTTATATTAAGCTGATCTCTTCACCCTAGCTATGCCTGTAACACTACATTCTGCACACTCCCCTTTCCTTCTCTATGAACAGTATGCTTTGTCTGTATAGCGCACAAGAAACAATATTTTTCACTGTATCCCAATACATGTGATGATAATAAATCAAATCAAAAGATAGGTTAAGTGGAGGCAAAAAAAACTGGCAAATGGTATTTAATGTGGGCAATTGTGAAATAGTCAATTTTGGTAGCAAGAATATAAAAGAAATCTGGAAAATTCTAACAGGACTCGAGAGGGTAGATGCAGGAAAGACGTTCCCAATGGTGGGGATGTCCAGAACCAGGGGTCACAGTCTGAGGATACAGGGTGGACCATTTAGGACAGAGATGAGGAGAAATTTCTTCACCCAGAGAGTGGTCAGCCTGTGGAATTCACTACCACAGAAAGCAGTTGAGGCCAAAACATTGTTTGTTATCTTGGGGTGAAGAGGATCAAAGGATGTGGGGGGAAGGCAGGATCAGGTGATTGAGCTGGATGATTAGCCATGATGATAATGAATTGTACAGCAGGCGTGAAGGGCTGAATGGCCTCCTCCTGTTCTATATTCCATGTTTCTATGATGAGAGTGAGGATCGGGCCAGTAGAGGCTCAGGTGAGCTCAGGCTTAAAGAGTGCGGAGAGTAATGGGATGTGTTGGAAAGTTTAAAGTTTATTCATTAGTCACAAGTAGGCTTACATTAACACTGCAATGAAGTTACTGTGAAAATCCCCCAGTCGTCACACCCTGGTACCTTTTCAGGTACACTGAGGGAGAATTTAGCATGGCCAATTCACCTAACCAGCACATCTTTGGACTGTGGGAGGAAACCAGAGCGCCCGGAGGAAACCCACGCAGACACGGGGAGAATGTGCAGACTCCACACAGACATTGACCTAAGCTGGGAATCGAACCTGGGACCCTGGCGCTTTGAGGCAGCAGTGCTAACCACTGTGCCACCGTGCTGCACTCGGGTTCTGCAATAACAAAAAAAGCGGTAATCGAGACAACGTTGCGTTGTCCTTCTGCCTCCTGTGATAGTGCACCAGAAAGACTTTCAAAGAGATGTTTGTGAGACGCAGGTAACATTGGCGCCACACAAATGCCAGGCGATGACCATCTCCAACAAGAGAGGATCTCCCCTTGACTTTCGGGGGCATTACCATTGCTGAATCTCTCCACTACCCACATCCTGGGGGTTACCATTGACCAGAAACTGAACTGGACTAGCTGTATAAATACTGTGGCTACAAGAGCAGGCCAGAGGCTAGGAATTCTGCAGCGAGTAACTCACCTCCTGACTCCTTGTGTAGCGTGGCTCCTTTAAGGGTGGTTGTTTGTGGGTCACGTGACCATCCTGGGGCCTATCAAAAACAAGCGCATGAACTGTTACCTATCAGGTGTTCTAGAGCGGGTCCTGGTGGAGGGAACGTGAGTGTGAATCTGGGAGTTGGTGGGACCAGACCTGTACCTATCTTGAGTTTGTTTGCATATAGTTTTCACTATCCTTCAATAAACCCCTGCTTGATACCTCATGCTGCAATACTCCCCAAAGCCTGTCCACCATCTACAAGAACAAGTCATGAGTGTGATGGAATGCTCTCCACTTGCCTGGATGGGTGCAGCTCCAACAACACTCAAGAAGCTTGACACCATCCAGGACAAAGCAAGCCCCATTTGATTGGGACCCCATCCACCACTTTAACAATTCAATCCCTCCACCACCGATGCACACTGGCAGTTGTGTGTACCATCTACAAGATACACTGCAGGAACTCACCAAGGCTCCTTAGGCAGCACCTTCCAAACCCACAACTACTGCCATCTAGAAGGACAAGGGCAGCAGATACCTGGGACACCACCACCTGGAGGTTCCCCTCCAAATCATTCACCATCCTGATTTGGAAATATATCACAGAATCATAGAATTACAACAGTGCAGAAGGAGTCCATTCAGCCCATCGAGCCTGCACCGACAACAATTCCACCCAGGCCCTATCCCCGAGACCCCATATATTTACCCTGCTAATCCCCCTGACACCGAGAGACAATTTAGCATGGCCAATCAACCTAATCCATACATCTTTGGACTGTGGGAGGAAACCGGAGCACCCGGAGGAAACCCACGCAGACACGGGGAGAATGTGCAAACTCCACTCAGACAGTGACCCGAGGTTGGAATCGAATCTGCGTCCCAGGTGCTGTGAGGAAGCAGTGCTAACCACTGTGCCGCTGGGCCATTCCTTCACTGTCCTGGAACTCCCTCACTAACAGCACAGTGGATATACCTGCACCTTATGGACTGCAGCGATTCAAGAAGGCAGCTCACCACCACCTTCTCATAGGCAATTAGGGATGGGCAATAAATGCTGGCCAGCCAGTGACACCAACATCCTGTAAATGAACAAAGAAATGCAAGTTGTGAGCAGGTTGGAGTGGGATGATGGATAGAGATAAATGGGAGATAGAGAGGTGGATATCTGGGCACTGTCCAGCAGTCTAATCCTGCGGAAAGTCTATCTGGTTTCACTCTGCAATGATCGATGAGTCTGTCAAACGACTGGTGTGAATTTAATATTGGCAGTGATAATGCTGGGAGGATTAAGAGACAATATAAAGAGTGTGGAGATGAAAGGGAAGTGGGGAGGTTAGTTGAAGGAGGTTAGGATTTAAAAGTCATCGACAAATCCCACATCCATCATTGGAGCAACTCCAAAAATGAAACAGCCTGTAAGTGTGAAGCAAGTGTGTCTGTGTGAGTCTGTGTGTGTTAGTGTGTGTCAGTGTGTGTGTCAGTGTGTTTTTTTGTGTGTGTCAGTGTGTGTGTCAGTGTGTGTGTTTGTGTGTGTCAGTGTGTGTGTCAGTGTGTGTGTTTGTGTGTCAGTGAGTGTTAGTGTGTGTGTGTGTGTTGGTGTGTCAGTGAGTGTGTGTGTTTGTGTGTGTCAGTGAGTGTGTGTGTGTGCATGGGCGTGTGGGTGGGTGTGAGTATGTGCATGTGTGTGTCAGTGAGTGTGTGTGCATGCGCGTGTGGGTGGGTGGGTGTGAGTATGTGCGTGTGTGTGTGTGTGTGTGTGCGTATGTGTGTGGGTGTGTGAGTGTGTGTGGGTGTGAGTGTGTGTGGGTGTGAGTGTGTGTGGGTGTGAGTGTGTGTGTCAGAGAGAGAGTGTGTGTGTGTGTGTGTGTATGTGTGTGGGTGTGTGAGTTTGTGTGAGTGTGTGTGTCAGAGAGAGAGAGTGTGTGTGTGAGTGTGTGTAAGAGAGTGTGTGTGTGAGTATGTGAGTGTGTGTGAGTACGTGAGTGTGTGTGAGTATGTGTGAGAGTATGTGTGTGTGAGTGTGTGTGTGAGTATGTGTGTGTGTGAGCGAGTGTGTGAGTGAGTGTGTGTGTGTGTGTGAGAGTATGTGTGAGCGAGTGTGTGAGTGAGTGTGTGTGTGTGTGTGAGAGTATGTGTGAGCGAGTGTGTGAGTGAGTGTGTGTGTGTGTGAGAGTTGTGTGTGTGAGTATGTGAGTGTGTGTGTGTGTGTGAGAGTGTGTGTTACCTGTTCTATCAGGCACATTCCCACAATAGCAAATTCACTGAATGGGTAATGATGGCGCAGTGGTAATGTGGCTGGATTAGTAATCCCAGGCTGAAGCTCTGGGACACGTGGGTTCTAATCCCAGCATGGCAGCTGGTGGAATTTGAATTCAATTGACCCCTGATCAATGACAATCAGGGAGCCATTATTGTACAAACTCAACTGGGTCACTGATGCCCTTTAGGGAAGGAAATCTGCAATCCTTACAAGGTCTGGCAGACATGTGACTCCAGAGCCACAGCAATGCAGTTGTCTCTTAACTGCCCTCATAAATGGTCGAGCGAGACACTCAGTACAAGGGTGATTGGGGGAAGGGCAACAAATGCCTTGGCCTTGTTGGCCAAACCCACATCCTCCATGGAAATAAAATTCTCCCGTGGTACTTGGAACCTCGGCAAGTAAAAGCACAAAGAGAGGCCAGAATTAGAGGGTTGTAGGGGCTGGAGGAGGGTACAGAGATAGGGAGGGATGTAGGGGCTGGAGGAGGGTATAGAGGTAGGGAGGGTTGTAGGGGCTGGAGGAGGTTACAGAGATAGCGAGGGGTGTAGGGGCTGGAGGAGGTTACGGAGATAGGGAGGGTTGTAGGAGTTGGAGGAGGTTACAGAGATAGGAGGGGCATAGGGACTGGACAAAGTTACAGAGATAGGGAGGGGTACAGGGGCTGGAGGAGGTTACAGAGATAGGGAGGGGTACAGGGGCTGGAGGAGGTTACAGAGATAGGGAGGGTTGTAGGAGTTGGAGGAGGTTACAGAGATAGGAGGGGCGTAGGGACTGGACAAAGTTACAGAGATAGGGAGGGGTACAGGGGCTGGAGGAGGTTACAGAGATAGGGAGGGTTGTAGGAGTTGGAGGAGGTTACAGATATGGGAGGGTTGTAGGGGCTGGAGGAGGTTACAGAGATAGGGCGGGTTGTAGGAGCTGGATGAGGTTACAGAGATAGAGAGGGACAAGGCCTGGGAGGGATTTGGAAACAAGGATGTGAATTTCAAAGGGAAGGATTTGCCTGACCAGGAGGCAGTGTAGATCAGTGAGCCTGGAGGCTGGGGAATGAGAGAGAGCAGCCCAGAGTGCCTGGAATAGCTGGGTCTGAATGTATCAAAGGCACAGACGAGGGAGGGGCTCACTGGGAGATCAGCTGATAGATGGGGTGAAGCCAGGCGGGGTCACACCGGTGGAGACGGGCATTCTTAAAGACAGCACAAACCTAAGGACGGACTCTCGCCTGGGACTGAAATGTCACTGAACCGCAGGAAGGGCAGCACGGCAGCGCTTAGCATCTGCTGCCTCACAGCGCCAGGGACCCGGGTTCGATTCCGGCCTCGGGTGGCTGTTTCTGTGGAGTCTGCACATTCTCCCCGTGTCTGCGTGGGTTTCCTCCGGGTGGTCCGGACGTTCCAAACACCTTCAGAGTCAATGGAGTCTGTGTCGTAACACTGAGGAATGCGGGCACTAACTTATGCACAGAAAGATCCCACATTCAGCAGTGTAACCATGACTAAAGAATCTGGTTTTGTGCTTCTGTCTGAAGTTGACCGAAAGGGTGGGGGAGGCTGGGTGCAATCAGCAAGAGCACCCACTCTACCTCACTGCCTGTGTCAGCGTGAGGTGTCATGTACAAGGCTCTGCATTGTAGCTCAAAGACATCCAATCCCGTCACAGACAAGAGTATCACATTCCCAATAATGTCAAACTTTTCTTCATGCAATAAACTCCACTCCCGTAATGGAGTAGGATATCAGGAAAGAAATCCTCAATACATCCTTCCATATATCCAAACAAATCAGGAGATATTACAATGCAAATATTCAGAAGAGAAAAAATGGAGCATTCAGAGTAAAACTCCCTCTACACTGTCCCCATCAAACACTCCCAGGACAGGTACAGCACGGGGTTAGATACAGAGTAAAGCTCCCTCTACACCGTCCCCATCAAACACTCCCAGGACAGGTACAGCATGGGGTTTGATACAGAGTAAAGCTCCCTCTACACCGTCCCCATCAAACACTCCCAGGACAGGTACAGCATGGGGTTAGACACAGAGTAAAGCTCCCGCTACACTGTCCCCATCAAACACTCCCAGGACAGGTACAGCACGGGGTTAGATACAGAGTAAAGCTCCCTCTGCACTGTCCCCATCAAACACTCCCAGGACAGGTACAGCACGGGGTTTGATACAGAGTAAAGCTCCCTCTACACTGTCCCCATCAAACACTCAATGTGTAAGTGTGTGTGTGTGGGTGAGGGTGTTTTCTTTTTATTTGATTTATTATTGTCACATGTATTAGTACACAGTGCAAAGTATTGTTTCTTGTGCTATACAGACAAAGCATGCTGTTCATAGAGAAGGAAATGAGAGAGTGAGAATGTACTGTTACAGTCATAACTAGGGTGTAGAGAAAGATCAACTTAATGCGAGGTAGGTCCATGGCAAAAAGAAGGTGTTCTTGTGTGTGTGAGTGTGTGTCTGTGTGAATGTGTGTGAATGTGTGTGAGTGTGTGTGAGTGTGTGTGTGTGAGCCTGTGTGTGTGTGTGTGTGTGTGAGTATGTTTGTTTGTCTATGTGGGTGTGTGCGTGGGTACGTGTGTATGGGTGTGTCTGTATGTGAGTCTGTATATATGGGTGGGTGTATGGATGTATGTGGGTGTGGGTGTGTGTGTGGTTGTGAGCTTGTGTGTGTGCGCGTGTGTGTGTGTGTGGGCATGTGTGTGTGTGAGAGAGTGTGTGTGTATGTGTGCGTGTGTGTGCAGGTGTGAATGTATGTCTTTGGGTGCGTGTGTGGGTGTATGTGTGCCTGTGTGTGTGTGTGAGTTTGTGTGTGTGTGTGTGTTAATGTGTGTGTGTGTGTGTGTTTGGATGTGTGTGGGTGTGTGTGGGGGTCAGTGGGTGTGTGTGGGGGTGGTGGGGTGACGCGCTCATTACTCATTTCAGATGTGACTTTCTTCAATATCCTTCTATTGATTTGTGTGAAGGATGCTGAGTTTTGCATCGAGGCAGCGTTCTGCTGACGTGACCTAGAAAGTGTCACCGTGCCCGCCACTGCTGCAGCCGGAATGTTCCGGAACAGTACAGTTCCTTGGCTCTGTGTAGTACCGAGTCAACACATTGCAGACACACGGGAGAGAATGGGGAGGCCATGGGTTGGGGGGAGTTGGGGGGGTGGGTGTGGGGGGGGGGAGGCAGGGAAGCCTAGGTAGAGCTTATTTATTTATTCGCGTTACAAGTAGGCTTACATTAACACTGCAATGAAGTTACTGTGAAAATTCCCTAGTCACCACACTCTGGCGCCTGTTCGGGTACACTGCGGGAGAATTTAGCACGGCCAGTGCACCTAACCAGCATGTCTTTTGGACTGTGGGAGGGAACCAGAGCACCCGGAGGAAACCCACGCAGACATGGGGACAACATGCAGACTTTGCACAGACAGTGATACAAGCTGGGAATCGAACCCGGGTCCCTGGCGCTGCGAGACAGCGTTGCGGTAGAACAAATGGAAGGAGGAGCAAATGAAACGGTGCTTCAGCTGGAAGGAGTGTTTTGGGTCTTGGATGGTGAGGAGGGAGGAGGTGAAGGGGCGAGTGTTTCACCTTCTGCAATTGTCAGGGATAGTGTGGTGGGAAGGGGATGAGGAGTTGGGTGTGATGGAGGAGTGGATCAGGCTGTCACAGAGGGAACGGTCCCTGCAGAATGCTGACGGGGGGAGCGAGGGGAAGATGTGTTGGGTGGAGGCATCATGCTGGAGTTGGCGGATCGGGCGGAGGATGATCCTTTGAATGCGGAGGCTGGTGAGGTGAAAGTGAGGACCAGGGACATTCTCTATTCTGTTGGAGATTCCAGGGTCTGCAGTATTGTGCTTAATTAAGAATGTTTTACATCCACCCAGATTAACAACGTGACAAGATCTAAAACTGCTCCTTTCAAACACTGGGACTGAGAAAACGTTTCAACTTCTTACAGTTATCAATAGATAAGGTTTCTTTTATCTTAAGACTGAAGAGAAAAGTGTAACATGTCTTTAAATACTGACGCGGGTGGTATTGCAAAAGTCAGAGAATAGCAGGCAGGAGGGATAGATATACACATTGCGCCTTTTTCAACAAAACAGAACAGGTGACAGCCATTCTCTGGTTCATTCCCCTGACCAAACAGAGTCAACCTACCTACTTTAAACAATGCTTGGCAGTTAACTGTCAGTTGGCTGACTTGTGAACTCTCCATGGCAATGCCCGTGCCAATCAGAGTCCACTCGCCAACCAATCAGCACTCTCTTCTCGTGCAGTACAAATTGGTGTTCGGTGTATGTTCGGCAATCTTGCGAGTCGTCCTGGTGAGTGTGAGATGCAAAACTTTGACAGACTTTTTTCAGCCAAAGAAAATGGCAGAACATATGTGATTTAACACACACCTATTTCAGATTTCCAGCATCACTTTCCAGCCATTTGCTTTGGCGGTGTATGATTACTTTGTGTCAGTCTTCACAGCGGAAGAACATACATTCGAGAGAAATTATTAACGTGAAGCGTGCTAGCAAAAAAAAACAAGATGGGGCTGAAGCCCCCTCAGAAATTGTCTGTTTAGGTCAAGAGGAGGCCACTTCTCTCGAGGCCGTTTGTTAGGTAATTGTGGCCTTATGCCACTTTCTTGCTTACTCTCTCTGACCCGCTCACTGACCCCACCTTCTTAGTCAAGAATCGATCCATCTCCACCTTTAAAAAGTGAGCCGGCCTCCACTGCTCTCCATGGGAGAGAGATTCCAACAATTCACCATTCTCTGAGGGAAATAAGTTCCCCACATCTCCACATCTCAAATGGGAAGAGACACCCCTCTTTCTGAACTGTCCCTCACACCCGCCCTCCCGGGGTTCCAATCTCTCCCACAAGGGGAAACATCCTCTCAGTCTCTGCCCTGTCGATTGCCCTCGGGGTGGTGTGTGTCACACACACACAATGACACACAAACACACACACACTGGCACACACACACACACACAGTGTCACCCACTGACACACACCCTGACACACACACACACATAGACACACACACACCCTGACACACACACACACACACACACATTGACACACACACACACACACGGGGTGGTGTATGTTTGCAGAAAATCCTCTCTAACTCTTCACAACTCCAATGGATACCGGCCCAACCTTTCATTTTAGGATAACCCTGTATGGCCCCTGCTCTGCCCAAGACCGCAAGAAACTACAGAGTCATGAATGAAGCCCAGTCTATCACGCAAACCAGCCTCCCATCCGTTGACTGTATCTACACTTCCCACTACCTCAGCAAAGCAGCCAGTATAACCAATGACCCCACGCAACCCGGACATTCTCTCTTCCACCTTCCTCCATCGGGAAAAAGGTACAAAATTCTAAGGTCACGTACCAACCAACTCAAGAACAGCTTCTTCCCTGCTGCCATCAGACTTTTGAATGGACCTACCTCGCACTAAGTTGAACTTTCTCAACACACTAGCTGTGACTGTAACAGTACATTCTGCACTCTCTCCTTTCCTCCTCTATGAACGGTATGCTTTGTCTGTAATAGCGCTCAAGAAACAATACTTTTCACTGTGGACTAATACATGTGACAATAATAAATCAAATCAAATCAAGCCCCCTGCTCATGGGATGTGGGCATTGCTGGTTGGGTAGCTTTTATTGCCTGTCCCTGAGGGCATTTAAGAATCAACCATATTACTGTGGGTCTGGAGTCACATGTAGGTCAGACCGGGTAAGGACGGCAGGTTTCCTTCCCCAAAGGGCAACCAGACGGGTTATTCTGACAATTGACAATGGTTTCACGGTCATCAGTAGATCCTGAATTCCAGATATTTTTTAACTGGATTCGAATTTCACCATCTGTTGCGGCGGGATTCAAACCCAGGTCCCCAAAACATTAGCTGAGTTTCTGGGTCAGTAGATACACTCAGCGATTCAGGCCTGACAGTCTAGGCAAGGTGGTGGGGAAGCTTCCAGAAAACATTACCAGAGGAAAAATTAGCAGTCATTTGGACAAGTCAGGTATGAATAATTGAAAGGTTGAGAGATAAAAAGATAGTGGGTGCTCAGTGATGAAGATTGTCAGAGAATACAGCAGGATATCGACAGGCTGGAAAATTGGGTGGAGAAATGGCAGATGGAATTTAATCCGGACAAATGTGAGGTGATGCATTTTGGTAGATTCAATTGAGCTGGGAGCTATAAAATCAATGGCAGAACCATCAGGAGCATGGACATACAGAGAGATCTACAGGTCCACAGATCCTTAAAAGTGGCAGCACAGGTGTTGAAGGAAGCATATGGCATGCTTGCCTTCTTCAGCATCGAGTATCATAGAAATCATAGAAACCCTACAGTGCAGAAGGAGGCCATTCGGCCCATCGAGTCTGCACCGACCACAATCCCACCCAGGCCCTACCCCCACATATTTACCCACTAATCCCTCTAACCTACACATCTCAGGACTCTAAGGGGCAATTTTTTTTTTAACCTGGCCAATCAACCTAACCCGCACATCTTTGGACTGTGGGAGGAAACCGGAGCACCTGGAGGAAACCCATGCAGACACGAGGAGAATGTGCAAACTCCACACAGACAGTGACCCGAGCCGGGAATCAAACCCGGGACCCTGGAGCTGTGAAGCAGCAGTGCTAACCACTGTGCTACCGTGCTGCCCCATATAACAGTTGGCAAATTATGTTGCATAAAACATTTGTTCGGCCACATTTGGAATACTGTGTCCAGTTCTGGTCACCACACTACCAGAAGGACATGGAGGCTTTGGAGAGAGTGCAGAAAAGGTTCACCAGGATGTTGCCTGGTATGGAGGGTATTAGCTATATGGAAAGATTGAATAAACTGGGATTGTTCTCCCTGGAAAGACGGAGGCTGAGGGGCGACCTGATAGAAATTTATAAAATTTTGAGGGGTGTGGATAAGGTGAACAGTTGGAAACTTTTTCCCAAGGCAGAAATGACAATTACAAGGGGGCACAAGTTCAAGGTGAGGGGGGAAGGTTCAGTGGAGATGTGCGGGGTAAGCTTTTTTTACACAGAGGGTTTTGGGAGCCTGGAATGCACTGCCAAGTGACGGGGTTGCGGCAGTTACGTTAGCCACATTTAAGACTTATCTGGAGAGGCATATGAACAGAAAGGGAATAGAGGGATGCAGGCGGTTGGTCTAGATAGGACAATGTGATCGGCACTGGCTTGGAGGACGGAAGGATCCGTTCCTGTGCTGTACTGTTCTTTATTCTTGGATTGTAGTTTTATAACATGAATCAGAATCAGGCAGGACCCAGAACACATGTAACTGGAGGGGAAATGAGGTCCGCTGACTGTCCTTTCAGTGATTCCAGCTAGAAAATACCACCAGTTCCTGGGGCAGAATGGAAGTGGGGAAAGGGGGAGACAGTGACACACACACACACTGACACACGCTGACACACACACACACACACACACACACACACACACACTGACACACGCTGACACACACACACACACACACACACACACACACACACTGACACACGCTGACACACACACACACACTGACACACGCTGACACACACACACACACACACACACACACTGACACACGCTGACACACACACACACACTGACACACGCTGACACACACACACACACACACACACTGACACACACACAGACACACACACACACTGACACACGCTGACACACACACACACACTGACACACACACACACTGACACACACACAGACACATGCTGACACACACACACACTGACACACACACACAGACACACGCTGACACACACACACACACACACACTGACACACACACACACATGCTGCCACACACACACACTGACACACACACACACACACACACAAACACACTGACCCACACTGAACACACACACACACACACACACACACACTGGCACACCGACACACACACACAGACATACACACGCACTGACACACGCACTCACACACAGACACACACAGACACACACACACACAGACACACACTGAAACACACACACACACTGACACACACACACACACACACTGACACACACACGCACACACCCACACACACACACTGACACACACACACACACTCACACACACGCACACACCCACACACATACACTGACACACACGCTGACACACACACACACTGATAGTGTCACGGCTGTAGAGAAGGTGGACGCCGTGGAGGGATTGACTACGGAGTCTCTGTGGGTGGAGGTTAGGAACAGGAAGGGGTCGGTAACTTTGCTGGGTGTTTTCTATAGGCCGCCCAATAGTAACAGAGATGTTGAGGAGCAGATGGGGAAACAGATCCTGGAGAGATGTAGGAATAACAGAGTTGTCGTGATGGGAGATTTTAATTTCCCAAACATAGATTGGAATATCCCTAGGGCTAGGGGTTTGGATGGAGAGGAGTTTGTTAGGTGTGTCCAGGAGAGTTTCCTGACACAGTATGTGGATAAGCCTACTAGAGGAGAGGCTGTACTTGATCTGGTGCTGGCTAATGAACCTGGACAGGTGGAGGATCTCTCGGTGGGTGAGCATCTTGGGGATAGCGATCATAATTCTATCTCCTTCACGATAGCATTGGAAAGAGATAGGATCAGGCAGGCTAGGAAAGTGTTTCTCTGGAGTAAAGGGAAATACAGTGTCATCAGGGAGGAAATTAGACGGGTAAATTGGAAGGAGGCATTCTTGGGGAAAAGTACCGAAGGAAAGTGGAGGATTTTCAAGGAATGTTTGTCTGGAGCTCTGCATGACAACGTTCCGATGAGACAGGGGGGTGTTGGTAGGGTACGGGAACCGTGGTGCACGAAGGTTGTGATGAACCTGGTGAATAAGAAAAGAGAGGCGTACAGAAGGTTCAGAGAGCTAGGAGGTGTTAAGGATTTAGAGGAGTATACGGGATGTAGGAAGGAGCTTAAGAAGGAAATTAGGAGAGCGAGAAGGGGTCATGAGAAGACCTTGGCGGGTAAGATTAAGGAGAATCCCAAGGCTTTCTACAAATATGTCAAGAGTAAAAGGATGAGATGTGAAGGCATAGGACCCTTAAAAGGTGAAGGGGGAAAAGTTTGTGCGGAACCGTTAGAAATGGCGGAGGTGCTTAATGAATACTTTACCTCGGTATTCACGGTGGAAAGGGATCTGGGTGGTTGTACTGCTGGTTTGCGGTGGACAGAAAGGATCGAGCATGTGGACATAAAGAAAGAGGATGTGTTGGAACTATTGAATGGCATCAAGGTTGGTAAGTCGCCGGGACCGGATGGGATGTACCCCAGGTTACTGTGGGAGGCGAGGGAGGAGATTGCGGAGCCTTTGGCGATGATCTTTGCATCGTCGATGGAGACGGGAGAGGTTCCGGAGGATTGGAGGATTGCAGATGTGGTCCCTATATTCAAGAAAGGGAACAGGGACAGCCCGGGAAATTACCGACCGGTGAGTCTAACCTCAGTGGTTGGTAAGTTGATGGAGAGGATCCTGAGAGACAGGATTTATGATCATCTAGAGAAGTTTAGTATGATCAAAAGTAGTCAGCACGGCTTTGTCAAGGGCAGGTCGTGCCTTACGAGCCTGGTTGAGTTCTTTGAAAATGTGACCAAACACATTGACGAAGGAAGAGCGGTGAATGTGGTCTAGAACATAGACATAGAACATAGAACATAGAACATAGAACATTACAGCGCAGAACAGGCCCTTCGGCCCACGATGTTGCACCGACCAGTTAAAAAAAAAATAAAAAAAAAAAAAAAAAACTGTGACCCTCCAACCTAAACCAATTTCTTTTCGTCCATGAACCTATCTACGGATCTCTTAAACGCCCCCAAACTAGGCGCATTTACTACTGATGCTGGCAGGGCATTCCAATCCCTCACCACCCTCTGGGTAAAGAACCTACCCCTGACATCGGTTCTATAACTACCCCCCCTCAATTTAAAGCCATGCCCCCTCGTGCTGGATTTCTCCATCAGAGGAAAAAGGCTATCACTATCCACCCTATCTAAACCTCTAATCATCTTATATGTTTCAATAAGATCCCCTCTTAGCCGCCGCCTTTCCAGCGAAAACAATCCCAAATCCCTCAGCCTCTCCTCATAGGATCTCCCCTCCATACCAGGCAACATCCTGGTAAACCTCCTCTGCACCCTCTCCAAAGCCTCCACATCCTTCCTGTAATGTGGGGACCAGAACTGCACACAGTACTCCAAGTGCGGCCGCACCAGAGTTGTGTACAGTTGCAACATAACGCTACGACTCCTAAATTCAATCCCCCTACCAATAAACGCCAAGACACCATATGCCTTCTTAACAACCTTATCTACTTGATTCCCAACTTTCAGGGATCTATGCACACATATACCTAGATCCCTCTGCTCCTCCACACTATTCAAAGTCCTCCCGTTAGCCCTATACTCAACACATCTGTTATTCCTACCAAAGTGAATTACCTCACACTTCTCCGCATTAAACTCCATCCGCCACCTCTCGGCCCAACTTTGCAACCTGTCTAAGTCTTCCTGCAAACTACGACACCCTTCCTCACTGTCTACCACACCACCGACTTTGGTGTCATCAGCAAATTTGCTAATCCACCCAACTATACCCTCATCCAGATCATTAATAAATATTACAAACAGCAGTGGCCCCAAAACAGATCCCTGAGGTACACCACTTGTAACCGCACTCCATGATGAATATTTACTATCAACCACCACCCTCTGTTTCCTATCCGCTAGCCAATTCCTGATCCAATTTCCTAGATCACCCCCAATCCCATACATAGAACAGTACAGCACAGAACAGGCCCTTCGGCCCACGATGTTGTGCCGAGCTTTATCTGAAACCAAGATCAAGCTATCCCACTCCCTATCATCCTGGTGTGCTCCATGTGCCTGTCCAATAACCGCTTAAATGTTTCTAAAGTGTCTGACTCCACTATCACTGCAGGCAGTCCATTCCACACCCCAACCACTCTCTGCGTAAAGAACCTACCTCTGATATCCGTCCTGTATCTCCCACCACGAACCCTATAGTTATGCCCCCTTGTAATAGCTCCATCCACCCGAGGAAATAGTCTTTGAACGTTCACTCTATCTATCCCCTTCATCATTTTATACACCTCTATTAAGTCTCCCCTCAGCCTCCTCCGCTCCAGAGAGAATAGCCCTAGCTCCCTCAACCTTTCCTCATATGACCTACCCTCCAAACCAGGCAGCATCCTGGTAAATCTCCTCTGCACTCCTTCCAGCGCTTCCACATCCTTCCTATAGTGAGGTGACCAGAACTGCACACAATATTCCAAATGTGGTCTCACCAAGGTCCTGTACAGTTGCAGCATAACCCCACGGCTCTTAAACTCCAACCCCCTGTTAATAAAAGCTAACACACTACAGGCCTTCTTCACAGCTCTATCCACTTGAGTGGCAACCTTTAGAGATCTGTGGATATGGACCCCAAGATCTCTCTGTTCCTCCACAGTCTTCAGAACCCTACCTTTGACCCTGTAATCCACATTTAAATTTGTCCTACCAAAATGAATCTATATGGACTTCAGCAAGGCGTTCGATAAGGTCCCCCATGCAAGACTTCTTGAGAAAGTGAGAGGGCATGGGATCCAAGGGGCTGTTGCCTTGTGGATCCAGAACTGGCTTGCCTGCAGAAGGCAGAGTGTGGCTGTGGAGGGGTCTTTCTCTGCATGGAGGTCAGTGACCAGTGGAGTGCCCCAGGGATCTGTTCTGGGACCCTTGCTGTTTGTCATTTTCATAAATGACCTGGATGAGGAAGTGGAGGGATGGGTTGGTAAGTTTGCTGACGACACCAAGGTAGGTGGTGTTGTGGATAGTTTGGAGGGATGTCAGAAGTTGCAGCGAGACATAGATAGAATGCAAGACTGGGCGGAGAAGTGGCAGATGGACT